>NC_143562.1:46548166-46858833 GCF_054136105.1 Typopeltis vanoorti | reverse complement strand
TGGCACTCCCATTCACTTGTAAAAAAATCATCAGATTTCTTGACAAAAATAAAAAATTTTGCCTCACAACCTACAGATATCACATTCAGTTTATTTACTAATATTCCATTGTCTGAAACCTTTCAATTGTTGTCTCAAGCATTTCCTCCACAGATTATTATTATTACACAACACCTCCAAGGAGTCCAAAGACTCATCAAGGGAGGGCACCTACTTCACAACTCTTAATCTCCGCCACTCAATCCACCAACTACAGCAAACCAAATCATCTACACCAATGCCATCTACTGCCCACCATCACCACTAGTATTTTCACAGACAATTACAAACATCCATGCCTATGGCGGGATTCAAACCCACAACCTTTTGGCTGGAGAGCAAATATGCTAACCACTTGACCAACCAGGAAGTAAAGTTTCTTTAGTCGGCAACGAGAGTCGAGCTCATGATGCTCTTTCTTCGAGTGATTTAGCAAGGTACAAACACTACTTCCACTGAGCTACACAGGCTCCCTTGATCGATTTCATCATGCATTCAGGATCTGTAAAAACAAAATTTACAAGTAGATCAAAGGTGATGCTATGAGGAGTCCTCTCTTTCTTATTCCATAGCAAATTACTATCTTGAGCCTCCATATATGTTCATTCATCATTATGGGTACACCATACGCACATCTCAAATCTCATCATCATCAAATTCCTGCCATGTACCCTCAAGGGGTGTACAGGATATGACAGTACTACATGAAAAATTTACATCATTACTAACTTCCTATCTACAATTTTCCTCCAAATCAGTCTGTTACTTGTCAAGACTCCAACATTATCAGATCTTATATTTCTATCATCTAAGGCACTTTGTACCGTATCAATCCACCTATATCTTGGTCCTCCTCTGGGTCGTTTTCCTGCCAACCTGGCAGAGAACACTTGTTTTGCTAATCTTTCCTCTCCCATTCTATTTAAGTGACCATATCACCTGAGATTAGCTCTGCTAACGCATTCCTGGATGCTGACAATGTCAAGTTCTTTCCTAATATCCTCATTTTTAATATGATATTGCCATTGATGCCATCTGTTCACGCCTATAATCTTTCTCAGGACTCTCATATCTGCGGTCTCTAGTCTTTGGTCAAGTGTTTTACTTCTGACCCAGCTCTCAGATCCATAAGTTAAAACTGGTTTGAACACTGTCTTGTATACAGCTAATTTAGTGTTCCGACTAATTTTTCTCTTATTCCATATGAATTTATTCAATTGACTTCCCACCATACCAGCTTTGCTGATTCTGTTGTCTATTTCTATATTTAATTTACCATCTTCAGTAAAAATCGTGCCTAAGTAGCTGAAATGTTTTACTTGTTCCACGGGTTCTCCATTCACAACACAGTTGACATTTTCAATGATTCTGCCTATTTTCATTGTCTTTGTCTTTTTATTGCTGACCTTCATACCATATCTATTACAACAGTTATTCAATTTAGTCAGAGAATCTTGCAGACTTGTAGCGGATTTATTTAGAAGTATAATATCATCCGCATAAAGCATCTCAAATCTGCTCTGCCTTTATTCTTGAACATACTGAACAAAGGAGGATAGGCTGGCAATATGGAACTCAGCCATCCAAACTGTACTGTATACTGGATTGAACCAAAAATAAACATGAGACAGAACAAAAAATTAGAGACATTCTTCCCACTCTTCATCTGACCTACTAAAACCTAACTTCACATGCCAATGTATATAACAAGACCAAATCATCCATCTCAAAAAAATTCATCAAAATACTTCTTAATAAGGCACATGTCATCTATTCTATTAAGATTATCATGACCTTAAAACTAGAAATGGACAGTATTCATGGAATTATGCAGCAGAATGACAAAATATGAGCCATCACTAAGAATTCCCTGTACGCACGAAAATCAAGTGTCATTAATGACATGAATTTTTCAAGATTTGTTCAATGTCATGAGTGTAACATGCATGCTTGGTGAAATGTGAAACGTGTTTGTGAGAGAGTCAAATAGAGATGAGAGAAAGTGTGGAATTGTATGAAGTGCAATATTTTGCTAGACTATGAGTTAACATATGCAAAACAGACTGAAGGAATGAAAGAACACAAGAATGTAGAAGCGAAAGTATGTGATAAGAGAGTAAAAAGAAGTATAAATGAGGAAAGGGAAGTAAGGTACTGCAGAATGAGAGATACTGAGACTATGAAAGTGACAGAGAGTGAAATTGCCAGAATGCAAGATTTGATGAAACAGTTATTCAAAATGAAATTGAAATGAGGAATATGCGCTGTGATATTAAATATTTAATGGAAACAAATCTAAAAATGCAAAAGAATAGAATGACAGCAAAAAACGGGTAAAAGAATTGACGAGTGATTTGAGAATAGCAATGTATGGAAATTCCATTAGAGGATTAGTTAATGAGAGAGAGAGAGAGTCCATAAGGTGTGCTACCCAGGAGGAGAATAAGCAAGTTAATTCATGCTTTGGACATGAGGAGGAAACAAGCAAGAGAATTAGTGGTGGTTGTGGGGACAAATGATTTAAATGGACATAAGAAGAATGTAAGGGCAAATATCGGGAGGTTATTGAAAAGTGTGAAAGATAACAGTATAGTGGAAAACGTTGTCAGCGTGTTGCCAAGTTATCACAATGATGAGTAAAAACAGAGATCCAAAATCGTGAATGGTATGCTAGTGAAGGTTTGTGGATATATAGCATATTCGAGGAAACAATAGAATTATACAGATATGACGGACTGCATTTGAATAGCTTGGAGTGACTGAACTGGAAAAACTGTTGCTAGATAGAAGTGCAGTGTGTAATGCAAGCAAGAGATGGAGTGAACGATTAGGAGAGTGGTATCGAAGAGACAGAAGTTGTCTGGCAATGGAAACAGTAGTAGTAGTGAGATATGAATAGAGTATAGGAATGCAAGAGGAACAGAGAAACAGGGAGTGTCTGGGTGGACAGGGAGAATGGCATAGAAATGGTGGATGCTGGAAATAGTGGTAGCAAATGTATGAATGGGAATGATCAGCATAAAAATGGAATAGATTGGGAAGTGAGTGGGGAATTGAGACTGAGTAGACATATATGGTAAGGGTGATAAAGATGATTGGGCAAGGGCAATTTTAGGGAAATTACAACAACAAGTGGCTTGGGTTGGACTACTTACAGACCTAAAAGTGAACTGCTGTGTTTATTTACAAATGCAAGGAGTATTGAAACAAGGGAGATAAAATGGTTTCACTTATTGAGTTATTTCCCCCAAACTCATTGGAATAAGTGAAACATGGTAAAATGAAGATGATATCCTAACAGGAATAGAATTAGAAGGGTACAGTGTGTTTTGTGAGGACAGATGAACAAGAAGGGAGAGGGAGTGCTGATGATGATGATAGCAGGGGAATTACGTCCACATAAGGTAGACGTGAAAGAGGGGAACTAGTGACAATGGTTATGAGGCAGTGTGGTGCAAGGCAGAGTTGAGTTGACAGGAACAGATATTAGCTGGATGTTGCTATAGGCCAGGTAATGTGGAGAGTAGTGATGAAGAAATGAATAAACAACTTCAGTTAATGAACAAAGGAAGAGTGATTATTATTGGTGAATTTCTTTATGGCAGTATAGATTGGAATGAAGAGATAGCATTTGGACATAAGAAATTTGGGCATTTGGAAATAAGTAAAATGAATTTCTTGAATTCTTGAGAGACAACTATTTCGGGAAGCATGTAAAGGTGCGCATGCAATGATTGAGAGTTTTGGATCTAGTGATTTTATCAGAGAAGGTAATTGTGAGTGGAGTTTTGCACTTTCCTCCTGTTGACTGATCATGAAGTGATTGAAGTTGTTGCTAGCAACATGCTGACTTCTGTGAGGAAAGGATATATGTCGAAGTACAAGGATAGTGATCATGACAAGCTTAGGAGACAGCTTGGAGCTATAGCATAGAATGAGGAGTTGAGCAGTAAGGAAATAAACACTGCTTGAGAACTGACAAAGAAATACATAATAGCATCAATGTGTGAATGTGTTCCAAAGGTCAAAAGGCTAAATAAGGATGAATGAATGAAAGGATTAAGCATGAAATGGAAGAAGGCACTCTGAAGGTTCCACTGCAGTACAAAATGAATAATGGTAATAATCAGTTACATAATTCTGCCTTAAAAAGGTAATAAAGAAGCCATCAGTAACTACAGACCTATCTGTCTATTAGCACACACATATAAAATATTTGCCAGAATCATCCTAAACCGAATACAAACCTCCATCAATGAAAATAGCTGCAAAGAACAGGCTGGTTTCAAAAAAGGCTTTTCAACAATAGATCACATTCAAACTATTACTCAGCTAAGAGAAAGATGCAGAGAATACCAGATCCCACTTTGTCTTCTTTTTATAGATTTTAAAAAGGCATTTGACACTGTTAAGCATAACGCAGTATTCCAAGCTTTAATAGAACAAGGCGTAGAAAAAGCATACATCCAACTCATAAAAGATATCTACAAAGAAAGCACAACAAATATCACCCTTTTCAATCACCCGATTAAAATTAACTTAAGTAGAGGAGTACGTCAGGGTGATATCTTATCACCTAATCTCTTCACATCTACTCTGGACAGCATCATTCAAAAAATTGAAATGAAAGATGGAATAAACATTGATGGTGAAATATTAAATATCCTATTATTTGCCAATGATGTGGTATTAATATCTCACTCACCCAAACTCCTAGAATCAATGCTGAATAACATAAGTCAAAACTGCCAAAAAATTGGATTGGAAATACACCCTGACAAAACAAGATGGATGAATTGGACAAGATTGGACTGGTGTCGAGGCTAGCTGGCGAACGGTCGTGCTATCGGGGAGCTCCTGAGAGATTTGTGTTTTTTGCTGATTTATTGGTGTTTTGGATTCAATTTAATGGACTTAAGTGTTTAATTTTGGTATATTATTAGAGCTTTATTAACGTGGTTAGTGTACTAAAGTGTTTTATAACATAATCTATGTCGGAAGTCGCCGCTAGATGAATTCGTAATGAGTAGTGTTCGTGCAAGCTCCAGATAAGATAAGTATCATTTTCAGTTATCGATACAAATTACTTAATATTGTGTAGTTTTGTTTTATTTGCCTTGCGTATTTTAGTGCGTCTATTTTTGGTGTGTTATAACGTTTAATTTGACAAAACACGTTACGGATAAATATGGCACCTGTGCGTAGGAAAATGGCGGCCAGTAATGAAGGTTCGCCATCGTTATCAAAGAACGGTAGCATAAAAGAAATGAGTCAGTGTACTAGCTGTGAAATGTACGCTTTGCGGAGTGCGGTCGGAGTGTGGTTAGATGATGATAAAGGATTGAATGTGTGTAGAAAATGTAGGGAGAATGCGGAATTGAAGCGTATTTCGGATCGTGAGTGTGATATTTTTGTCAACCTTCAAAATGAAGGAAATAGGGATATGACAAGAAACGGCAAAGTTGTACATGAAAATTGTGAGAGTGTGAATGTAGAAAGTGTGAATGATAGTATAAATGGTTTCTCAGAGAACAAAAAAGATGAGATAGATACATTGAGTGAGATCGCGTTGTTGAATAATGCGATAGAAAGAGCAAAACAGCAGCTAGAGTGCATAAACAAAAGTAGACTGAATGAACCAACCAATAATAAAAGGTATGACAGGAAAAATAGACGTATGAATGTGAACATGAACAAAATGAAGGATAGAGTGCTGTATGGAGACTCGTTAGTACGAGGTGTGTTAGTAGAGGATTTGACAAAATCGTACCAACCTGGTGCGACCATAAAGGACGTAACTGCGTCTATTAGAGAGCAAAAGGAAAGGGTGAAAGAAATGATTGTTGTGGCAGGTACGAATGATTTGAAAGGAGATAAAATGGAAATGATAGAAGACCTGAATGAATTGTTTGAGGTAGCAAAAGAAAAGAGTGAGAGAGTTAGAATGATTAGTCTTTTGCCAAGGTATGACAGTGAAATGTTTAAAAGGAGGGCTATAATTGCAAATGACTTTATGCGTGGGTTATGTATGACGAGTGGTGTGGAATTTGTGGATGTGTGGAGTGAGTTTGATGGGCGAAAGGATCTGTATAAGATGGATGGCTTGCATTTGAATGGTTACGGTGTAAGAAGACTTGAGAAAGTGTTGCTGAATGTAGTGGATGTGCAAATTCAGGGAAACTAGATTTGTTAGGGGGGGTGGGTAGAGATACAGTCCTTATGGAGGCAGTTGAATGTAAGAATGAATATAATATGCCAGAGCAAATAAGGACAACAAATCAGAGTGGGATAGTTAATATAAGGCATCAAGGTGGGGTTGGGGCTAATGGGGGTCTTAAATTCATGTACACTAATACTAGGAGTATTAGGAACAAGAAGGAAGAGTTTTTGGCCATGGTTGGCACTTCCAGACCACAGGTTATAGGTATTAGTGAAACATGGCTGACTGTAGATGATATAACTAGTGGGATTGAATGTGATGGGTATAGTGTGTTCAGGAATGACAGAGAGAATAAAATGGGGGGAGGAGTATTGTTGATGATAGCTGATGAGCTCCAGCCAAGGAGAATAGAAGTTGAATTGCAGGATAGAGAAAAGAGCACATTTGAGGCCATTTGGTGTGAGATTGTGGCTAGCAGAACTAAATATACAATTGGGTGCTGCTATAGACCAGGTGATGGAAAAGATGGTGGTGACAGTATGCACAAGCAAATAGAAGAAATGGGTGGAAGGAGGGTGATTATTATGGGAGATTTCAACTATGGTCGCATTGATTGGAGTGAGGAGAGGACACATGGGAGGAAGGAACTGGATTTTATGCGGTTATTAAGGGATAACTATCTGCGACAGCATGTAATGGAAAATACTAGGGGTCAGAGAGTGCTTGACCTAGTAATTACATCTGAGGATTTGGCTGTAACAAATATGACCACATTGCCACCAATCGGTGAGAGTGATCATAGGGTCTTAACTTGGGAGGTGGCTAAAGGTGTAGAATTTTCAATTAAGACAGGGTACATGTGGAATTATCGGGCGGGAAAGTATGACAAGCTTAGGAGTTTGATTGGTTCAGTGCCATGGCATGTACAACTGCAAGGACTAGAAGTTGATAGTGCATGGGAGGTAGTTAAGAAGTGCTTGCATGAAGCAATGGCTGACTGCATACCTAGAGTCCGAATAATAAATCAAGTAGGGGTTAAATGGATGAATAACACCATTAAGCTTGAGTTGCAAAAAAAGAAACAACTATGGAGGGAATTTAAGGAGAAGGGTTACCGGCAGGCACATGAACGGTATAAAGCGCAGGCCAGAAGGGTGACGAGTGTGGTAAGAAAAGCAAAAAAGGATTACGAAAGAACATTGGCCATGCAGGCTAAAGTGAATCCTAAACAGTTTTTTAGATATGTAGCAAGTAAAAGGAAAAATGTACATGGCAGATTGATTTTAAAGAATGCCGATGGTAGGGAGGTAACTGAATCAGTTGAGATAGTTGAGTTGCTGAGTGAGCACTTTGCAAAAGTATATCATCAAGGTGGTGACATTGCAGAAACGAATAAACCAGTAGATTATACGGGAATTGTGGTTAATGAAGTGGAGGTGAGTAGTCTATTGCATAACCTCAATATCAATACATCTGTGGGATTGGATGGTATACCAGCTCGTGTTGTACGAGAAGCAGCTAAAGAATTGTCAGTACCCTTGACCATTTTGTTTAATTTGAGTCTCGGGTCTGGGTTAGTCCCGAGCGGGTGGAAAGAGGGGAAAATAGTTCCACTGCATAAAGGTGGTTCCAAGACTGCTGTTGTAAATTACCGACACCGATTAGCATATCAGGAATCATTGTAAAGGTCTTAGAGAAAATAGTCAAAAGGAAAATACAAGATTGGATTGAAGAAAATGGGATACTGTATCGGGGACAGCATGGTTTTGTGAAGGGTAGGTCATGCCTCACTAACTTGCTCACGTATTATAACACAGTGACGGCTGAACTGGATAAGGGTAATGGGTTTACGGTGATTCTACTGGACCTTGCCAAGGCCTTTGACAGGATTCCACATGGAATTCTAATCAGTAAATTGCAGCATATGGGAATGGACATAGGGTTGGTGAGATGGATAGGAGGGTGGTTGACGGAGAGATATCAGAGAGTGGTTTACTCGGGAGTAGAGTCCACAAGACGGCCTGTGACTAGTGGTGTGCCACAAGGATCTGTTCTTGGACCAATGCTGTTTAATTTGTTCATAAATGATATAGGAAATGATCTGAGAGGAACAGTTCATTTGTTTGCGGATGATGCGAAGTTGGGTAGGGCAATAGTGAATGCAGATGACGTCAAAATTTTGCAGGATGATTTGGATAGATTGGAGGTCTATCCAAACTGGGCTAAGGAGAATGGATGTCAGTTTAATGTGGCAAAATGTAAGGTTATGCATTTTGGGGTGAAAAGATTGGAGGCAGTTTACTGCATTGGTGGAACCCTGCTCCAGGAAATTGATGAGGCACGAGATTTAGGAGTGTTGGTGGATAGGGAATTGAAATTTAGGGGACACATTGCAAAAGTGACCAAAACAGCTCATCAAATCACTTGGTTGCTGAAGAATACGTTGACAAGCAGAGACAAGCAGGTTATTGTTCCTCTCTATCGAGCCTTGATAAGACCCCATCTAGACTACTGTGCTCAGATTTGGTCACCTAGGTTTCTTCTTGATGGGGAGGATGTGGAGAGGATCCAGAGGCGAGTGACCAAGATGATAGCAGGTCTGTGGAATGAACCGTATGAGAACAGGTTGAGGATTTGTGGGTTGCAAAAATTGGTTGATAGGCGGAGGAGGGGAGATATGATTGAGACATTCAAATTACTGAAGGGTTTCTATAAAATTAATTCAGAAGATATTTTTGAGAACAGGGCTGGTTGTGGGAGGACTAGGGGACATCCATGGAAACTGGGCAAAAGTGTGGTTAGTAAAGGTGTTAGAGCTGGGTTCTTTACTTTTAGAGTAGTGAATGAGTGGAATGCGCTCCCTGAGTCTGTAGTGGATGCTGTGACAGTGAATGAGTTTAAGGCGAGGTATGATAGATACTGTATGAATGTCAGATAGTTGTGATGAATATGATTTGGGGCCTCCCTCGATGAGTCTAATGACTCCCTGGAGTTGCCCGTAATAATAATAATAATAATGAAAAACAAATACTGTAAAGATCATACAATCACTCTAGAATCCCACCATCAAAAAAGTTGAAGAATACATCTACCTCGGCCAGTCCATAAAAATGAATAATGATATATCAAATGAAATAGCAAGGAGAAAAAGAGCTGCTTGGATAGCCTTCAACAAAATAAAATCAACAATTACCAACCAAAACATAGATATAAACATAAGAGCCCATCTTTTCAATAGTCACATCTTACCAGCATTAACTTATGGCAGTGAAACATGGAACACAACTTTAAAAGAAGAACAAAGCTTAATAACAACTCAACGTGCAATAGAAAGAAGAATATGCAATATAAACAAAATAGACCACGTAAGACACACACAGAAATCAGGAAGAAGCCTGGACTCACAGATATAATAAAAACAATCTACAACAGTAAAAGAAGATGGGCGGGACATCTTGGCAGAATGAGAGACAACAGATGGACAGTCAGAGTTACAAACTGGTATCCGAGAGATACCAAAAGGAAACCTGGAAGACCAGCCTTAAGGCGGGAAGACCCAATGATTAAGAAAGTTGGAAGAAAATGGAGAAGAAAAGCCCAAGACAGGAATAGCTGGACTCTTTACGACCTGCAGTCATGGAGAAATCCTGACTGAAACCACAGATCCATCAAGGTAATCAAGATAACGAAGAACATAAAGGGCAAGCTAGGAGGATAACTCGATTATTAAGGACAACAAAAGTACAGTATGAGCAGAGATTAGCAAATCATTCAAAGACCTCCCGTGATGAGTCTTTTGACTCCATGGAGGCCTGAATAATAATAATAAAAACCATAGAGCTTTTTAATATATGGCAAGTAGAAGGAAGAATGATTATGATAAGATTATGTTGATGGATAAAAATTATAGAATGGTAACTGCTGCATAAAACATTGAGATATTTAGTAATTTCATCCTCATCATAGTGAAATAATGAGAAACTACGTACTACATAAATGGAGACTGTCAGACCACCCTTATTGTGACTGTTCCCCTGTGACCCAGACAATCACTCATATTGTGAATGACTGTCCAAGGTGCTAATTTCATGGTGGTGGCCTCCAGGACATCCACGAGGTGACAGATGAGGCCCTGGATCAGCTTTCTGGTTTTGCTATAAGAATAAATAAATAAATGAGAAACTGAAGTGTAGATGACATAAGAAAGGATGGCTTAATTGTGAGTGAGTAGGAGTTATATGAAAACATAACTAAACTTGATGTCAATAATGTGATAGGATTTGATGACATACCACCACATGTCCTAAAGGAATATTCCAGGGCATTGGCATGCCTATTTAATAAATCTTACAACAAAAGGTTCCAAGAGAGTGGAAAGAAGGTAAAATTGTTCCACTGCATAAAGTAGCTACCAATTATAGGCCAATAGCTGGACTTGTCACAAAGGTACTAAAGGGATTGATGAGAACTAAGATGCAAAAATCAGTTGATTACAGTAGCATGGATTTGTTAAAGGCAGATCATGTTTTACTAACTTACTTATGTTCTACAACAAGGTGACAAATGTCTCTGGCAAAGGAGATGCATATACAGTGGGATACTTAGATTTTGCAAAAGCTTTTGATAGCCAGACTGCCACATGACAAGGTGTTAAATAAATTGAAACAAATGGGATTGGATAACAGACTTCTGGATGGGATTGGTGACTGGCTATCAGATAAGTATTGTTCAATTTGTATATTAATTATATTGGGATGAGTTTAACTGGTGATATGCAGCTGTTCGCAGATTATGCAAAATTGCAGAGTCAAGCATGACAGTTATGGCCTGACAGGAGAAGATGAATAGATTGCATGAATGGGCAGGTAAATAGAGCTATCAGTTCAGAGTTACAAAGTGTCAAGGTTTTGAAATTTGGTAAGCAACAATGAGATGCAAAGTATACACTTGATAAGGAAACTTTAAAAGGAGGTGGAGGAGATGAGAGAATTGGGAGTTGTGGTAATGGACAAGGACCTGAAATTCAGTGGTCACATTTCACAAGTTGTGAAGATGTCACATCGGATAATGGCAATGATGTGGAGGACCAAGTGTACAAATAAAGAGATTATGATTAGATCTCAATATGGAATGATGTGCACAGATTTGGTCACTGGGTTTTCACAGTGACAAGGATATGCTATAAACAGAGATTCACAAAAGTAGTCAGTGGTCTTTGGAATGTACAAGGACAGATTGAGAGAATGTAAGTTACATAGCCCTGTGAATAGGAGAAAGGAAGGAAGATATGATTGTGACATAGAAGCTACTCAGGGGTTGTTATCGGTTGACATAGAAGACATTTTTCATACAATGGGAGAGGGGAGGATAGAACAAGAGGTCATCTCTGAAAACTGTATACGGAGGGTGTGAGCAGAGGAATAAATTGCCTGAGTGTGTGTGTTGTGAATGTCAACACATTGAATCAGTTTAAGACACGGTTGGATGAGCATTATGTGCAATAGTGTGTACTTCCCATGATGAGTCTCTGACTCCATGGAGGTCAGGTGTTAATAATAATAGTAATAAATCTTATCTGGAACAGTTAGTAGAGAAATTCCTTTATAATTTCCAAATTCTGCTTCATTTCCATTTTTTTTTTTTTTTTTAATAGATGGAAACTATGAGAGCTCTACTCCAATCATCTGGAATTCGACCCACTGAATTAAGCAATTAAACCAATGCAAAACTTTTATATGAGTATTTCTGGTTGAATATCATCTACTCCAGTTGCCTTTCCAGATTTCAAGTTTTTTTATGACTTTTTCTACCTTAAATATTGATGTGCACTGTCTATTCCAGGTGTTTACAAGGTTCCTTGTTCTTGCAAATTATCATATTATGGACAGATAGGGAGATCTTGCTAACATCCACTTAGAAGAACACAAAAAAATACATCTGCTGCCACAACTTTAGTCAATCAAGTCTAGCAGACTAGGCTTGGATACCTAACACAGAATAAGATAGAAGAAAATCACCATGCTCCATTGCAGCAAATACAAACTTGAAAGACTCTTTTTAGAATCTGCAGCAGACTTAAAAACCAAATCTTAATAAATATGGTTGTATTAAACTTCCCAAAATTCTGGGAAACTTTAATTCTTAGGCCTTCTTCCCAACATCGAAGGACAGTCAACAGCATCCATAGAGGGTGCTCCTCATAGGACTGACTGTTTATTCGATCTCATTTCTTCTGTTTCTTGTTTCTTGTGTGTTATTACAATTTTAACATTGTATTCTTGATGACGTTTCTGTGATTGAGACAAAATAATGAAAGCAGTTATACATCGATTAAACCTGTTGTTTAATTATTTCTTTTTGTATTGTACATTATTGCATTAAAGTACAACATGATATGTACTCTTGTTTGCATTCCTCTTGAAAATTTTCTACTACTGTTCTATTCTCTGCTTGTTTCGTTTCAAAGTAATTATTCCAGACATGTAGGATATTCTAATCTTCAATTTTCATGCCACCTCTATCATCTTTGAACTGTAAACCGAATTATACAAATATTATTCTATTAGACTTGGATTCTTGGTGGCAAACAAATCAATCAATATTCAGTAAGAAAACTGACTGATTCAGCTAGGGAGGCATATGGTGAAGTAGTTTGCAAGGATAGAAAAATCATAACTCCATGGTGGACATGTGAAGTTAAAGAGTAAGTTCGTTGAAAGTTCCTAGCAAGTAAGTCAGCAGATATTCTAAGAGAATACAGATAAATGTAAGAGCTAAGCTATGTGTAAACGTAACTAATCTAAAGTCATGTAAATGCTGGTAAGAATATACAAAATAAATATATGGAAGTGGGGTGGAAATGTTCTGGAGGCTATTGAGAAAGCTTAGAAATAGAGAAAAGAGTCTCCCATAAAAAGAGTCAGAGATAACAGTTTCAGGAAAACCAACTAGATATTCTGGATAACAGGAGGAATGCAATCAAAAATACATATCAAAACTTGAGATAGAAAAATCTATCCAAAAACAAGAAATGTCGAAAGGTAGACAAAATAGATGATGTTCATTAAGAAATGCTCAAATATGGAGGCATAAAAGTTTTATAGTGGTCACACTACATAATTCAGAATGCTTGGTCAGAATGTCAAATTTTGAATGATTAGAATAGAGTATAACTCATAGTTCCCCATCTATAAAACTGAAAAATAAAAATGAATTTCCCAAATGAATGGCTAAGAAGAATTGCAGAAGAAAAATGTGAAGTGCAAGAAGTTTCAAGCCAAATACAGGTTATCAGGATCAGTTTTCACTTTACAAAACAACTGAGAATTTGTGGTAATATAACAAGGATTTATTATTATTATCATTATCTGAGACCTCCAGGGAGTCAAGGACTCATTGAGGGAGGCTATAAATCACCCAAAACAGCTGTCACACCTTCTCTTAAATTCATTCACACTGGATGCACCCACTACCCCTAAAGACAAACTATTCCACTCATTCACTGCTCTGTGAGAGAAAACTCTAGCTCTTCTCCTTTCTTGACTGTGAACAAACTTAACTTCCATGAATGACTCGATGTTCTCTTTCCACCTTCCATATATATAACAAAAAATTTCATCAGATGATATAAAATAACACCCATTCAAAAGTTTATAGACCTCTATCATTTCACCTCTCTTTCTCCCATTAACCAGAGTCTGTTATCCACATACAATCTGTCCTCATAATCTAAATCCCATAATCCAGATATAATCTTTGTGATAATTCTTTGCATTCTTTCCACATATTCTTTATCCCCCTGAAACCTGTGAGACCAAAACTGTGCACAATAATCCAGGTGTGGTCTTATCAAGGCCTTATAAAGAGACAAAATGACTTCTGTATCATTACATGTCAAGGTTCGCTTCAACACTGCAATTATCCTCTGAGTTATATTTGCAACTTTTGCTATGTGAACTTTGAACTTCAAATACTTATCCACCATTATGCCAAGATCCCTAGCGTCATCAGTTTCTTGCAGTACAACCCCCACTAATATAATATGCTGCTGGAAATCTCATCATGCCAAAGTGCATAACTTTATACTTACTAACATTAAATTGACAGCCATTTTCGTTTGCCCAAATTTCCAGCCTATTCAAATCATTTTGTAAGTGCTGGATATTTGTAGCATCCCTGATAGCCCTACCTATCTTCACATCATCGGCAAACAATTGCACATTCCTGTTAGAACATTCCTAATGTCATTAATATATAGATTGAACAACAATGACCCAACAACTGAACCCTGAGGTTTGGTTCTGGCAGTTCATCATGGTAATAATCTGGCAGTTCACACCCACTGTATACCATTTTTTGATATCTGTCTGTCAACCATCCACTTATCCAAATCAAGAGTTTATATTCCAATCCCATATTCTGCAGTTTATGCAACAGCCTTTCATATGGTATTCTATCAAATGCCTTAGAAATATCCAACATTATCATAGTGTATCCATTCCCTTTATCCAAAACAGCCAAAACATTGTTATAAAATAAGAGCAAATTGCTAAAACCTGACCTTCCTTTAGTAAACCCATGTTGCTCCTTGCAGAGTATAGCTCGTTTGTCTGCCCATTTCTGTATGCAAGTTCTTACCAACTTCTCTAAAACCTTTGCTACCACACCAGAGATACTAATAAGTAAGTGGTTAGATACATCAGTTTTTGCACCAACCTTGTACAATGGAACTATCATACATTCCTTCCATTCCCGAGCTGAGACTCAAGTTATACATGAAAAAGGCCTAGCCAATTCTGCTGAACATTCTTTAAGCAAACATGCTGATATTCCATTGGTCAGAATTGCCCCTATTGATAAATTCTTATCCAAGTTATGCAACAGCTCTTCAGCCTCATTTTCATAAACCCTTAACTCTTCCCAATGTGGCAGAGTACTGTGCACCATGCTAAGTACACTTGGTTGATATATCTTAGCAAAGTGAGCACTCATTAATTGAACAATCATTAGCTTCTGACACTAGAGTACCATCTGCATTCAATAAAGTTATTCTTCTGCATTCATTTTTTCTTTTGCTTGCAGAATAACGATAAAATTCCTTCGGACTGCCTTTAGCTACATAGTCAATTTCTTTTCATACTCCAATTTAGCTTTCCGCACAATATTCTTTACTTTTCTGGTCTGAGCTTTATATATTTCATAGATCCTCTCACTCTTGTTCTCATGATATTCTCTCTCTGCATCATCATCATCTTCTTCTTGTGGATTCTCTTGCTTCACATCCATTTCTCTCCCAACCTTTATTATTCAAACACTAGGGATACATCAGATACCACCTTATTTAAGCACTTTTTTCAAAGATTCCCATGCATTGCTGACATTTTTCCCATTCAGTAACTGATACAATGGGACCAAAGAAAGTATTCTCCTAAGTTGATCATAATTTGCAGCTTTGTAGTTCAGCATGTAACCTGTTCTAAAGGGAATATCTATGTAATTAGATACTGTCAAAGAAAGCACAGCATAATCACTGTCACTTACCAACTGGTGGTAAAATAGTCATTATTTACACAGTCCCTTCTGACACTATGAAGGAATCCAATACTCTTTGACCTCGAGTTCTTTCTTTCACATGCTGCTCAAGAAAGTTGTCTTGCAACGATTCAATAAATTCCTTTTATTCTTATCATGAGATTTTAATAAGTTTAGTTTAATCCTTTATCCAAGTGTGAGCAAACAAAGTTTTCACCTGAAAGTATCCTCAGAACTGGGGTAAGGTAGTACAACAACGGGGCAACTCGTTGCCAAGGTGGAGAAAGCTCTCATCACTCCTATATCCGTATCTCCCATAATGCAAAGCACATCTCCCTGCAGACATGAGTAATGCTATGCATTAAGGCAAGGGCCACTACCCATACTGGTTTCGACCTTTATTGATGCCTCGTCAGTGGGAGCCAGGCCCAGTAGTGGAGACACCAAGGCAGAAGCAATGAGAGGTCATCCTAACCTACAGGAGTTGCCAAAGGGTGTACAACCTTATTATTAAATTACTCCGGAATCAGAGAAAGATGTTGAGAGTTTATTTTTCACTTGGTTTTCAGGTTTGCACCTGAAAACAAAGTTTTCAGGTGCAAACTTTGTTTGCTCACACTTGGATAAAGGATTAAACTAAACTTATTATAGTCTAACCAAGTGAAAAATAAACTTTCAGTATCATGAGATTTGTCTTCTAACTAATCAGTGTTTGAATAATTCAAGTCACCCATAATGATCACTTATTTAGTACCTATAAGGCTAAATTGGCAACACATTTCTTCATTCCCTGCAACTTAGCTGCCAGGTCTGTAGTAACACCCTACCATATATTTCATTTTGTTAGTCTCAAACTCACTGCTACAAGGGATGTTGTTACTATCATTGTTCTCTTGCATTTCTACCCTAACTGGACTTAAGTCATCTGATATCATTTGTAGAACCCCCTCCCCTCCTCTGTCATTCCTAAAAATAGTATACCATTACACTTGATCCCAGTTACCATATCTAATTCTGCTAGCCAGGTTTCACTAATGCTAATAATAACATTTGTTATGTGTATACACATAACAAATGTTATTACACAAATTACCACCTAGCCTATTCTTTTAGATAGCAATCTACTTGGCCTTGTTGTAGAACTTTCTCTTTTACCTCCACAGACATACCCAAAAGGTCTGAACCCAAAGCATATTTTTCCAACTCCATATTTGCATATCATAGCTGAACTTGTACACACATTTTTCCCATTCCTCCCTTAACAATCTAATTTCCCTGACTCTTTGTATTAGGTCTGATACCAGTAAGTAATTTTTCCAGGCTCCTGATGCCAAATGAATTCAAGTGCAGGCCATCCCTCTTATAGAAGTCTTTTCTGCCATCAAACACACTCCACATATCTAAAAACTTACATCCATTTCTTCTACACAGTCTGCACATTTAACCCAGTACTGTCATATCTAGGTAGCAAACCTACAATTTTTACTCTATCACATTTCTTTTTCACTTCTTCCAACAGACTTTTCAAATCCTCTCTCATAATATATTTGTCACTACTTAAATTATTAGTTCCTACCAGAACTACCATCTCTTTTACTTTTCTTTTCTGTTTTTTCAATTACATTTGTCATATCTTTAATTTTTGCTCCTGAGAAACTAGAAGTAGCAACTTCCTCAGTAAGCAGAAAATTTTAAGATTGAATCACCATACCATATCACCTCTTTTTTCTTAGATTTTAATTGACTTATCTTGTTGTTATTAATATTATGAGTACCAAGTTCAGTGCTTTCCTGCTTCTTCTTGTTCTGATCCTTTTTTTTTTATCCTGTCTAAGTTTCGTTAAACATGTTTTTCCACTTTTTCTAATTCTCTGGCCAATTTTCTAATAATTTCCTTCAATCAAAATATTTCCAATGTCAGATTATCCTCGGATAAATTATCATCATCACTGCAACAATACTTTTGCTCATCAGGACAAACGTTCTCCTCAGCAGTAACAACTTCAACTTGAGCTTTAGGCAATGCCCCATTGTGATGAGTTTGCGGCACCATTCTTAATAGTAAAAACTAATAATATTTCTATAATTATGTTATTAAGTGTTGTAGCACAATAAATACACTAAAAACTACAATAATATACTAAAAATACACGTTAGTCCAAGTAAAAAGTAAATGTTAGTTCAAGCAGTGAGAAATTGAGTTCTGATCTATCTTGCCTGGTGATTTGTGTATACTGAAGGTAAGAGCAGGCGAGCCGAGACCTCTTTTGTGAGAGAAAAGACATAAGTACATTTTGGTGGCCTTGAACTTGACCAGATTTCCCTCACCCCATTGGCCTTATAAATCTAAGAAACACTCAATAAATCAGCAAAATATCACCAATCTTTCAGGACTTCCTAACAACACCTCTTTTCACCAGATAGCCTCAAACCCAATATTTATATATATAAATACATATATCAATCCCACACGTGAGAGGTCAGGACTGAGAATGAATGTTCATTAACGGTTTTTTTTTTTTTTTTTTTTTTTTTTTTTTTTTTTTTTGTTGTTGTTGTTGAAAAGTCACAGGTTGTAGTTGCTTGGGAATACTTCATGACAAAGGCTGTTCCAGAGGATAAAAATGGAAAAGAATATGAAATAAAAAAAAGAAAGAGAAGAAGTATGTTTGATGAGTTTTCAGTTGCACAGTAAAAGAATGATGAGCAGCTGCAGTTCTTGTATTAACAGGTGCAACAGAAAATGCAGGAATGATGGCTGCCAGTTCAGTGGAGCAATGACCATTGAAGTACCTGTAGAATGGACACAGTGCCAAAATACTATGAGATAGAGGTTACCGCAAATCTGTGAGAGAGTAATCATCTGAGCCAAATTGATCTTCTCTGGACATAAGAATTTTTAGGGAAATTACATGTGCACTATACCAAACATGTGAGCAGTGTTCTAAGGATGAGCAGATTAGGAATTTGTATAAAGTTAAGAGTTAAGTGTAAAAGAGAATGCCGAGTTTTTTTGGATGCTGAGGAAGCTACTGATGTAATGCCAGCAGAGACTGGTTGTAAATGTTAGTCCAAACAGAGAGAAAGACAGATCTGATCTTGTCTGGTGATTTATGCATACTGTAGGTAAGGAGAAGCAAGATAAGCTCTTTTAAGTGAGATAAAAGACACTAGTGCATTTTGGTGGCTTTGAACTTGACCAGATTCTCGATCCACTGAAAGTGGTACATAGATCAATATTTAAGGCATTGGTTGATCTTGAAGCTTCTGAGCTGTCACAGTATTGCATGGTTTGAGTAAGATGAACAAATGAGTAAGATGAATGGAGAGTACTATCACCTGCAAAGCTGTATATAGGATTAGAGGTGATTGAGAGTAGATCATTTACATACATGAGAAAAAAAAAATTAGGTGATTTGACATAGCCCCGAAGCACTCCTGCAAAAAGAGAAGGAGTCATCTATCAAGGAAATCATAGTAGACAGAAGACTTTTTAGAGTAAGTTATTTAGTCATTTTCTAATGTCAATATCCTATAACATCCATTCAGAAGTTTGTAGATCTCTATCATATCACCCTTTTTTTCTCTCCTGTTAACCAGTCTGTAATTCACATACTCGCAATCTGTCCTCATAATCTAAATCCCATAATCTGGATATAATCTTTGAAACTCTTCTTTGCACCCTTGGAACTTGGGAGACCAAATCTGCACACAATAATCCAAGCGTATGGTCTTATCAAGGCCTTATAAAGAGACAAAATTACTTCTTTATCATTACATGTCAAGATTCACTTCAACATTGCAATTATCCTCTGAGTTATATTGGTCACTTTTGCTATGTGAACTTTGAACTTCAAATACCTATCCACCATTATACCAAGATCCCTAGCCTCATCAGTTTCTTGCATCATAACCCCACTAACATTAAACTGACAGCCATTTTGTTTGTCCAAATTTCCAGCCTATTCAAATCATTTTGTAAGTGCTGGATATCAGAAGCATCTCTGAATGCCCCACCTTCGCATTATCGGAAAACAATTGCACATCTCCTGTTAGACCCTTCCTAATATCATTAATGTACAGATTGAACAACAATGATCCAGGGACTGAACGCTGAGGTACATCACTGGTCACTTTAAATATGGTAGATTCACATCCACCATATACCACTTTTTGATATCTATCTGTCAACCATCCACTAAACTAAGTCAACAGTTTATTATCCAATCCCATATTCTCTAGTTTATGAGCCTTTCGTATGGTATTCTATCAAATGCCTTTGCAAAATTCATTGTTATCATAGTGTATCCATTCCCTTTATCCAACTCAGCCATAACATTGTTATGAAATATGAGCAAATTGCTAAAACGTGACCTTCCTATAATAAACCCATGCTGCTCCTTGCAGAGTATAGCTTGTTTGTCTACCCATTTCTGCATGCAAGTTCTTTCCAACTTCTTTAAAATCTTCACTACCACACCAGAGATACCAATTGGTCAGTAATTAGACACATCAATTTTTGCCCCACCCTTGTACAATGAAACTGTCATACATTCCTTCCATTCCTGAGCTGAGACTCAAGTTATACAAACACGTGAAAGGACTAGACCTATGGGTATTAAACGAGTGATCATTATGGGTGACTTTAATTATTCAAATATTGATTGGGTAGAAGAGAAATCTCAGAGAATTAGATTTTTCTCTCAGAGAGTGGTGAGTGATTGGAATAGATTGCTGTTGGATGTTGTGCGGTGAATATTAAATTAGCTACTATGAAGGTTTGAAATGTTTGGTAAAAGGGTGGGGCAAAAATTGATGTGTCTAATTACTGACCAATTGGTATCTCTGTGAGAAAAAATTTTCTTCGAACGAGGACACATTTTTTTGGAAAAAATCACCTTTATTTCTCAACATAGTCTCCATCAAGGTCTACACATTTGGTCCAGCGAGTTCTTAATTTTTTTCATCCAATCTAAAAAGTAGGATTTGTCAAATTGTGCAAAATAGTCATTGACAGCTTTGATGATGTCCTCGTTCGAAGAAAATTTTTTCTCACAGAGCCAAATTTTTAAGTTTGGAAAAAAGAAGAAGTCACGTGGGGCTAAGACCTGAGAATACAGTGGATGTGGAATGACTTCGAACCTCAATTCGTGCAATTTTGCCATTGCGACGATCGATGTGTGGGATAGTGCATTGTCTTGATGAAAAAGCACTTTTTTGTGCACTAATCTTGACCGAGTTTACTGTATACTGTAGGTAAAGATAGGCAAGATAAGATCTCTTTAGTTAGATAAAAGACACGAGTACATTTCGTTGGCTTTGAACTTGATCAGCTTTTCGATCCACTGAAAGTGTTACATACATCAATATTTAGGGCACTGGTTGATCTTGAAGTTTCTGAGCTGTTACAGCATTCATAGTTTGTCAAATGAGTAAGATGAATGGAGAGTACTATCACCTGCAAAGCTGTATATAGGATTAGTGGTGAATGAGAGTAGATCATTTATGTACATGAGGAAAAAAAAAAAAAATAGGTGATTTGACATAGCTCTGAAGCACTCCTTCAAAGAGATGGAGTCATCTATCAAGGAAATCATGGTAACCAGAAGACTTTTTAGTATAAGTTATTTGGATACTTTTTTTTTAGTTAGTTAATTTAGTTACTTTTTTCTTCAGTTCTTTTAAACTGTCCAATAATGACGCATAATAGACTCCTGTTATTGTCTTACCCTTTTCCAAATAGTCTATCATGATAATTTCTTGGGAATCCCAAAAAACAGTGGCCATCACCTTCTCAGCTGAAAAAACAGGCTTCGCTTTTTTCGGTGCTCTTTCACTGGGCATTGTCCACTGTTTTGATTGTTGCTTGGACTCAGGTGTATGTGTGTAGTGGTGGATCCAAGTTTCGTCTACAGTCACGAATTGATGCAAAAAATCCTGCAAATTGTGATTAAACGTTGAAATGTCTTTTCACATGCGTTTTTGATCGAGTCAACAATCACGACACCCATCACACACAGCTTTTTTCACGTGCAATTTTTTGTGCAGGATATTATACACCCATTCAGTTGAGATGCCTACAATCCCAGCAATCTCATGCACTTTCACTCGGTGATCTTCCATAACGATACCATGATTTTGTCAACCATTTCCATTATAACTAATATTTAAGGAATTGACAGCGTATACTAGAAATATAGATTAAATAAACTTTAATATATACTTTCCGATATTTCGGCGAACGTCACGTTGCCATCTTCTTGGGAACTTACTAAAAGACACGTGCACACAAGTACTAATAACAGCAAATGAGACTGAAGCTAGCGTTTCCTAAAGTCCTGATGGTGCCCCCTGGTGGGCTATATTGGTAGTTCTTGGCCTTTGGGCTGAAGTTCTTCTGATAAAAGTTTCCCAAATTTGGGGCAGTTTCATGCATCCAAATTTGTTGAGGTTTGGCATGTTCCTAAGGGCCTAATCTATATTTCTAGTATACGCTGTCAATTCCTTAAATATTAGTTATCATGTTTAACCAGCGTATAAGCCTCTCAACAAGAATAACCATTTCCATTGTAGTGACCTCACTCTGGTGTCCACGTTTAAACTCATTTATCCAAAAATAAATAGTCTTCAATGCTGGTGCAGAGTCCCCATGAACTGCATCTAAGTCGGCTTTGATCTGCATGGCCATCCACTTTTTCAAATAAGTGTTTTATCACTGCACGAAACTCGTTTTTCTCCATTTTTATCAAAAATGTGAACATTGTCATTTCAAATGTTTGCCAAACGAGAACTATGAGTCGTGGCTAAAATTTTGCCAGGGATCATGAAAAAGATGATATGTGCCGACACTGGTATGAATGAATGATTTGTGTCGCCAGCTATTGGAAATTTACCAAACTTTTCAAACAACCCTCGTATATTAGTAAACAAGATGACACTTATCAGATCTATTATGTTGAAAGATAGACAACATTATGTTTATATTCTGTGAAAAAGGCATTATAAAAAAAGAAAAAGAAATTACTTTTTAATGCATACATTAAATTAAGAATTCCTAGAAATTGTAAATCTGTGCATTAAAGTTGGAATCACAGATGGGATGTTTAAAGATTACAGTTAGATATGAATTAATATTGTTCCTTGAAATATATTCATAAAAACTTTTCAAAATGTACAAAAAGCATTGCGCTTTGACTTTAGGCAAAGAGTGAAAGGCCTTAAAGATACCCACCTACGGAATTGGCAATTTTTCTAATAGTAGTAATTTTAAGTCTTCCCGATCTCCTCATTCTGTCAGCTAAGTAACCAGCTAGTAAGCTCATTGAGGCTTGAAGAAGATAAGGAAGTGCAGAAAGCTTTCCATTCTGCAAATATTTTCATAAAATTAAAACATTAAAATTATATTATATTGTTTTTTGTTGTTCTATTGTTTTTATCTACATTTATTATCATCATTCAGACCTCCAAAGAGTCAAAAGACTCATCACAGGAAGGGCCCATCCTAGAAAACACAAAGTCTCTCATACCACTCCTTGAACTCATTGACCACTCTATCATGCAATGCATTTCATGGTTCAACCACCCTTCCTGCAAAGAAACCGCTCCTCACCCCCTTTGCTCACAGCTTCCTTTCTTAACTTCCATGGCCCCTTGTCCTCGTTCCTTCGCTCTGTTCAAACCAAGTGAAAGAACTCCCCAGTGTCAACCTTGTAACCACTTCTCAACAGTTTAAAAGTCTCAATCATATGACCTCTCCTTCTATCTACCAAACTCTGTAGTCCACATTCCCTCAGCCTCCCCAATCAAATTTTATCCTGGAACATTTTTAAATTTCTTGGGAAGACTTTAGACTAGCATACCTAAATTATATCCTGCATTATAGGTCCAACTCACCAACTGCTTTTAACTGGTCTGCCAAGGGCAAAATAACATCTACCTGTAAATTAAGGATACCAAAAAATTATATACTTGGCTTAATCCTTTATCCAAGTGTGAGGTGACATCTGGATCTGGCTCCTACTGATGAGACCAGTTTCGACCTTTATTGAGGTCAGTCTGGGTAGTGACCCTTCCCATAATGCATAGCATTATACATAAGGATATCCTTACGGATATGTGCTTTGGATCATGGGATACTAAGGCAAGTCACTAAAATGTAAAGTCATAAGCTTCTATATATGAGTTGCCCCAGTCCTGAAAATAGTTCAGCACATGCTATGAATAAGCACTGACGTGTTTCGTGCGGTCTCCATTCATACACGATTTTTATAGTCTACAAACCTTGCGATTGTTTAATGTTATGTTCTTGATAAAAATTTTATCACATAAAAAATAATAAAGTCGTTCAAAAGAAGCAAGTCCAATTCTGCTACAGCTAGCAAGAAAAGAAAAACATTGACTTTGGAAGCAAAACTCATCATTAAGGATTTTGAAGGTGGAATGAAAATTTGTGAGCTAGCAAAGAAGTTCAATCTACAGGAATCCAAGTAAGAACAATCATAAAAGAAAGGTTTACAGATTTTGGAGGACATGCATTCTAACTAGGAATGAATTGTAGCCACAAAGCAAGAAATAAAAAAATCATTAGCTTGCTATGAAGAAATTTTGTGCGACAAGAAAAAGACATTATGCCGTCAGACGAATCTATTAGATTTTATGAAACCATCGACATCGAAATAACTTTCTTTTTTTTATGTACAAAAAAACTACAATTATGATTATATTTCTTAAAAAATATAGGGTCCCAATTGTATGTTTGTATATATAAATTATACCCCAAGTTACGCGAATTCGACTTACGCACTTTTTGTTGGTCCCACCTACCGCGTAACTTTGGGGTATGACTGTATATAATTTCTTGGTATCTTTAATTTATAGTAATAACCAAGTGGAAAAACTTCTAACAACATCTATCTGCTTCTACAATGCATAATGATACATCAGCTCAATATCATCAAATTGCATGTTTATAGAATTTATTAATATAAATATATCAATATAAGAATACTTTATATTGTCTCTGTCTTATATTGTCAATATTAGAAAATTTTATAAACAGATGGTAGTCATTTTTATATAGTACATACACGTGAGTTTACATTTTCCTAACCAGCTACTTCACACAAAAATTTTGAAACTAGCTAATAGACAAAAGCCTTGTAAGGCTTCTAGAAATTTCTATAATAGACTCTCTGCAAAATTTTGAAAAATAACCATTATTTTCTAGTGTCTACCCTTAAAGAACGTACTAGACATTATGACAGTCCAATACAATCATGATTTCAGAATTTTCTATCAATAACTTTCTTTGAAATTGACTATTGTTTGTCAGGACTCTGATTTCATATATTTTCATCTCTTAAAGTACTTCTAACTTATCAATCCACCCATATTTCTGTTTTCCTATAGAAGATCATTTTCCAGTCAGTTTGCCACACACACAATTTTTTTTTGCTATGCTAATCTTTAATCTCCATTCTGTTTAAGATGACTATACCTATACCATCTTTGATTAGTTATACTTAACATATTCTTGAATATTAATCATGTCAAGTTCTTTTCTGATATCTTTATTTCTAATATAGTTCTGCCATGATTCTGTCTGTTTATTTCCCAATTTTCTTTAGAATTCTTATAAACTTCCAATATTTAAATGATTTTTATTTCTAGCCAAATTCTTATAAGTGGCTAAACGGAATATTCAGCTGGATTCTTATCACATTGGCCTTATATTCTATACTCTACTACCATATTTAATGTTCCAGCTGCAAAAAGCTACTCAAAAAGTCATTTATAACCTGTAGGTCTACTGCCAAGAATGCAGCTAATATTTTCTATTTTGCTGCCTTGTTAAGTTTTAATCTTTTTATTGATTTTCATTGTTGTTATAAAAATTTGTTACAGTTTTACTCTTTTTATAGCTGATCTGATTGCTGTAATCAGATCAGCTGATCTGATTGCTGTAACAAATTTGGTTAAAAACTCATGGGCACATTTATTTAAGAAGAAAATGTTAACGGCAAAGAAATCACCTTAATATCTCTACTTCGGACATTCAGTTGAATACCGCTTTCCATAATAATGGACCTATAAAGATTATAAATATTAATGGAGATAGCATACAAATGTACCTTACAAATAATTTAACTCTCTGAACCCTGAGATCACCAACAATTTCACACAATTATTTTAATTTGAAAACTTAAAAAATTTTACAAGGCGACCCTGCATCCACAGTACAAAATAATGAATTTTACTTATTCACCATGTTCCTCATAGCATATCTACACTGATGCTAATTCATTGATTTATCACCAAAATTTATCACTAAGTACTCTGCCACATTTACAGAAGTGTAAATCAATCAGAAAATATGCAGCGATTCCTTCAAATGGTTTACACAACCGAGCCACCAAGAACTCTTCACAGCCAGTTTTGTCTCCAATTGCCAACCACATCAACTTCTCAATATACACCTCGGCATTACAATATATCCACTTTTACTTTAGCATAAAAGAAATATTTTTAGGGAGCACATGATCAGTTTGTCTTTGATACATACTGCTTTATAATCAGAGCATTTCCTGTGTGATGAGATTCCATACTTATTCACTCCAAAACAAAAAAAACAAAAAACATAATAAGGTGACATTGCAGGAATGTATGAACCAATAGCTTATATGGGAACTGGGGTGAATGAAGTGGAGGTGAATAGTCTATTACAAAACCTCAATGTCAATACATCTGTGGGATTGGATGGTATACCAGCTCGTGTCATACGTGAAGCGGCTAAAGAACTGTCAGTGCTATTGACCATTTTGTTTAATTTGAGTCTCGGGTCTGGGTTAGTCCCGAGGAGGTTGAAAGAGGGGAAAATAGTTCCACCGCATAAAGGTGGTTTCAAGACTGCTGTTGTAAATTACCGACTGATTAGCATATCAGGATTCGTTGTCAAGGGCTTGGAGAAAATAGTCAAGAGGAAAATACAGGATTGGATGGATGAAAATGGGATACTGTATGAGGGACAGCATGGTTTTGTGAAAGGCAGAACATGCCTCGGTAACTTGCTCACGTTTTATAACACAGTGACGGCTGAACTAGATAAGGGTAATGGGTTTGAGATGGTTTATTCAGGAGTAGAGTCCAAAAGACTAGTAGTGTGCTGCAGGATTCTGTTCTTGGACCACTACTGTTCAATTTGTTCATTAACGATATAGGAAAGGATCTGAGAGGAACTGTTCATTTGTTTGCTGATGATGCAAAGTTGGGTTATGCATTTTGGGGTGAAAAGATGAGCAGCAGTATATCACACTAGTGGAACTGTACTCCAGGAGATTGACGAGGCCAGGAATTTGGGAGTGTTGGTGGATAGGGAGTTGAAGTTTAGGGGGACACATTGCAAAAGTGGCTAAATCGGCTCATCAAATCACTTGGTTGCTGAAAAATACTTTTAACAAGCAGAGACAAACAGGTTATTGTTCCTCTGTATCGAGCCTTGATAAGACCTCATCTAGACTACTGTACCCAGATATAGGCACCAGGGTTTCTTCTTGATGGGGAGGAGGTGGAGAGGATCCAGAGACAAGTGACCTAGATGATAGCAGGTCTATGAAATAAACCTTATGAGAACACGTTAAAGATTTGTGGGTTGCAGAAATTGGTTGATAGGCGGAAAAGGGGTGATATGATTGAGACATTCAAATTACTGAAGGTTTCTATAAGAATAATTCAAAAGATATTTTTGAGAATAGGACTGGTGGTGTCAGGACTAGGGGCCATACATGGAAACTGGGCAAGAGTGTGGTTAGCAAGGGTGTTAGAGCTAGGTTTTTTACTTGGAGAGTGGTGAATGAGTGGAATAAGCTGCCAGAGTCTGTTGTGGGTGCCATGACTGTGAATGAGGAATGAGTTCAAGGCGAGGTATGATAGATACTGTGTGAATGTCGAATAGTTGTTCTTGACATGATGTTAGGGCTTCCCTCGATGAGTCTATGGACTCCTTGGAGTTGCCTGTAATAATAATAATAATAATAATAAAAATCCAGTGAGATATGCTCAGGATGTTATTTGTACCAACATTCTCCAGTGTTTTGAATTTGACATCTGTGACTGAAAATGAAGTATTGTCAGCTGACTTTCATCAGAAACATTACACCAAATAGAACTGCATTCACTTACAGTCATTAAAAGTAGGGTTACTGTCAGAATGTCCTCTGGACTAGACTTCAACAGCAACTTTCCTAGTCAGGGCAGCCATAAATCTATGTCTTTTGCAAATTTCTTATGACTGCTGTCCTGTTTTTTTTTTTTGGTTCAGATGTATCAAAATGATGCTAAATTATCCAGTAAATTATTTTCACTTTTACTACATTACTGCAATAATTAAGTGTCAATCTATTTTCAGAAAATAAAATAAAATCCAGCAAACTATTGCATACTTGACACACTTCCATTTGTGTCAAGTATGCATAAGTTTGCTGGAACTGTTGCTAAAACAATTAACACTGATTAATACAAATCATAGTGATCAAGTCCTCCTTTCAATCTGCATGTTATTGCGTATCCAGCACACAACTCAGATCTTAACACCACAGAACACATTTGGAATGCAATAGGGAGATGCATTGCTGCTCAATATCGTTTCTCTGAAAGAGGAGTGGGCCAGTTTGTCACAAGAACCCCTGAATCACTTGGTGCTAAGCTTGGTATGAAGTTGTGAGAGCTGCATTGTAGTTTGGGGTGAATATACTCCATACTGAAATGTCTCTTCACATAGTTTTCTGTAAGCACTATGCACGTAGTCTGAAAAGTTCTTGGCCTAAAAATGAAAAAACGAATTTATAATTTCAAAATTATTTTTATTTTTCAACACCATCTCCCTTAAGACTAATACATTTACTCCAGCGATGCTCCAGTACCATTATCCCGTCCCTGTAGTGGTTCTCAAAATCTGCAAAATACCCCCTCTACAGTTGCAATCACCTCTTGATTCTAAGAAAAACACTGTTTTGGCTTCTATCTCCTCCCAAAACTGAAGTTTTGGGAGGAGATAGAAGGCAGAGGGAGCCAAATCTGGGGAATAGGGTGGATGTTCCAACAATTCATAATGCAGATCCCTTAATTTTCCCATTGCCAAAATACCTTTATGAGCAGTTGCATTGGCTTGATTAAAGATGATTTTTTTCTTCTGCAAACCGGGTCTTTTCTCACGAATTTTTTCGTCTAGTCTGGTTAAAAGATCAGAATAATATTCCCCGGTCATTGTTTTACTCTTTTCAAGATAATTAATAAACAAAATGCCTTTAGCATCCCTAAACCGATGCCACGACCTTTCCTGCTGATGGAACAGACTTTGTCTTCTTTGGCACTGAACAACTGACTTCTGTCCACTGTTTTCACTGCTGTTCGGATTCTGGTATGTAATGGTGAATCCAACACTCATCCATAGTAATAAATCAATGCACAATCAGTTTTATTCTTGTTAAAATGCTCCAAGCACTGTTCAGAGATTTTCATGTGAGTGAATTTTTGATCCACTGTGAGCAAGCATGGCACCCATCTTGTACAAAGCTTTTTCATATGCAATTCTTCATGCAAAATACATCCTAAACATTCTTTTTAAATACCTATAGTCTCAGCAATTTCACGCACTTTGACTCGCCAGTTATCCAATACCATATCGTGCACTTGATCAATGATTTCTGGTGTTGTTACACTTTTTGGATGTCCTTCACTTGAATCATCTTCAAAGCTGGTACGGCCATGTTTAAACTCAGCAGCCCATTTCTTAATTGTTGAAAATGAAAGAGAAGAGTGCCCATAAACTTTTGTGAACTTCGAATGAATTTCTTTTGCCATTAAACCTTCTTTTACAAAGAATTTTATAACTGCACGATACTCAATTTTATCCATTTCAAGGGATACAGACAAATATTTTCCCTTCAGACAGCTGTATAAAACAAACTACGTGATACAATGACTTGCAAGAAAAAAAAATCTTGCTGATAGTGTTGCCATCTTATGGTCGAGAACTTTTCAGACCACCCTCCTATACGTTAATTCCTTAACTACTTCCTTAGGAAATTTTTCCTTTTTGCCAAAAACATATTGCAATTTAATTTGTACGAAATTTATAACACATTTTTGTGTAATATAATTTATTGGTATGCTGGCAATAAATTTATGTCCACATTTGGCTGTAGTCATGAAAATTTTTTCATATACAAGTAAAAATGTAGTTCATCCTTAGCTTTTGGACACCAGTGTATGAATCCAATACAGCAGAAACAAAAATTATGAAAATTAAATTTTCCGTAATAAAACAAGTTTAATGAGACGAATAAAATTGTTACTGTTGAGAAGAAGTTAGTTTTGTGAAATCTAGTTCTATATTTGTTATTTTTATCTGCAGATGGGACGCGATGTCAGGCATGTTTGTCAACTTGTGACAAACACAATTAAGTATGCACAGATGGGTGAGGAAACAGTTGTTGAGGTCTATTACAATTCAGCATGTGAATAATTCCAAAATTTAGCAGAGTTCCGATGGAGTAGTTCAAACTGCATGGTTAGAATATTATTATACCATCATCCAGACACAGCCCTAAATGAAATCAGCTGATACACGTCCAGTGACCCACATTTTGTTTAAAATTTCCTTTAGATTTTTTAGCTATTGTAAAGTTAATTACAGAATAGAACCACATTAACTGTCACAACAGGATCACAGAAATAAAAAGTAAAAAAAAGTCAGAAATTTAAAAAAAAAGTACCTCATACCTAGTACGAAGGAAACACTGGTTTACATATAAATCAGCCTGAATTATGTCTGCATATTCAGTTAATTAAACATTTATAGACAATAGATAAGCATTTCTTTTATTTAATTTTATTGTTTATAATTTATAGTTTCATTTTCTCTGTCAACAGTTCACGTACCATTTGAATTTGATGCTTTCTGAGGACAGGTAATTTTTTTTCCTAAAGAATTTTCTCATTTCTCATCTATTTCTAAGTAGATTTTTTTTCCCCAAAAAAAATAGATGTGTACATAAATCTCTCCAGCAACAATAGATAAGGAAATGTCTTTAAAATTCTCACAAGTTTTATTTCTTTTTTCATAGAACTGGTACCATCAGAGCTCCTCTCCTATCATATGACATTTGACCCTCTGACACAGCATTCTGAATTACACAGTGTAGTCACTGTAATTTTTTTTTATCCCACATATATCAGCATTTCAGGTTACATCACAACCAATTTCAAGCTGCTGTTTTACAAATTTCTGATTTTTTTTTCTTTTTTTTTTTTTCAAGCATAGATAAGTATCCCTGATATGTTTGATTTTAGAAAATAATCAAAATAATGATTTTTATAGAGAAAAATATCTCTTAAACAGGTATGTACTTGGATGTTGCACAAATGATGTTGAATTAGCAGTTTGGAATTTACTTAAACAGGTGCATTCTATACTGAGTGAAAATATATAATACGATATAGAAGTCAACGTAAATGCATTAGTTGAGCAATTCCATTAACAAACAATCTGAGGATTGTTTGTTAATGAAATTGAGGACTGGTAATTTTTTTTTTTTTTTTTTTTATCGGGAAGTTTCTCATTTATTTCTAATTTTGCTGGTTTCTAAAACATATGCTTCCATATAATTTCTCCTGGAACAATGTGCGAGGAAATTCTTTAAAATTCTCACGTGTTCTATTTCCTTTTTAATAAATCGGTATTATAGTACTACATCAAGTTTTATTATTATTATTATTTTCCTGACTTCCAAGGAGTCATGACTCGTCATGGGAGGTTAACACTAGTCAACACAAAATCTATCATACCATTCCAACTCATCCACTGTCTGCACATTCACCACCAGACAATCCATTCCATGCTCCTACCACTTGCCATACAGAAAACTTACTTTTTTACCATTTTTTTTATTATTAGTAGTAATAATAGTAACATCTGACCTCCATGGAGTCAGAGACTCATCATGGGAGGTACACACTATCACATACAAAGCTCTTCCAACCATGCCTTAAACTGATTCAATGTGTCTACAATCACAACAGATTCAGGCAAAGATTTATAGAGAAAAATATCTGTTAAACATGTATGTGCTTGAATATTGCACAAATGAGGTTACAAAGTATGGGATTTCCTTAAACAAGTATTCTATAATTAATGAAAATATATAACATGATATACAAGTCAAGGCAAATGCTTTAGAACCTTCTCCTCACCCCTCTACTCGCACACTCCTTAGGGATGGCCTCTTGTTCTATCTCCTCCCTCTCCCCATTGTATGAAAAATAACCACCCTACCAACTGCTCCTTTTACTCCTACTCACAAGGTTTTGCAATTTATATTCTCTCAATCTGTCCTCATACTCCACATTCCAAAGACCACTGACCACCTTAGTGAATCTTCTCTGGAACACTATCCTTGTCAGCATGAAAACCTGGTGACCAAATATGTGCACAATAATCCATATGAGGCCTGATTAAGGCCTTATACAATTGTATCATAACCTCTTTATTTCTGCACATCAGAGTCTTCCACATCATTACCATTATCCAACGTGAAGTCTTCACAACTTGTGCAATGTGCCCACTGAATTTCAGGTCCTTGTCCACTACCACTCCCAGAGTGGTGGTGGTGGATAAGGACCACCTCTCATCTACTCTTAAGTTTCTTCACCAAGTGTATACTTTGCATCCCATTGTTGCTTATCAAATCTCAAGCTTTGCACTTTGCAACAATGAATTGACAGTTTCACTTATCTGCTCACTCGTGCAATCTATTCATGTCCTCCTGTCAAGCCATAACTAGAGTCATGCTTGACTCTACATTGCGCTCCTCAATTTTGCATCATCTACGAACAGCTGCATATCACCAGTTAAACTCATCCCAATATCATTAATATCCAAATTGAACAACAATGCTCCCAAAAATGACCCATGCAACACACCACTAGTGACCTTTCTCTTTCTGGATACTGCATCTTCATATGTATATGACAAAAATGAATTAAGAAGAAGGGCTATGATGGCAAACGATTAAATGCATAGGCTGTGTGTAGAAGGAATGGATGCGAATTTTTGGATGTGTGGAGTGAGTTTGAGGGAAGATTGGATTTGTATAAGAGAGATGGCCTACACTTGAATGCGTTTGGTATCAGGAGTCTAGAAAAACTAATAACTGGTAAGAGACCTAACGCAGAGAGTCAGGGAAACTAAATTATAAAGGGAGGAATGGTGAGAATGTAAGAGCAACAATGTTATATAACTGTGTTAATGAAGGGAATATGCTTTGTCATGGAAATGTTGAATCACAGAAAGAATTCAACTTTGTGTTCGTCCAGTTTGGCCCATCAAACATGTGCAAAGATGTATACATGTAATAAAGCATTAGAGAAGAATAGAGATCTGCAAGTTGTCCAACTGTGCCATGCAGACTGCAGTCAAGAGTATACAAAAGAACATGGAAGTAGATTACTGTCTGTACATGGATGCTTGGAGTACCAGAAACAAAGGGGTAGAGAGTTTGTTGCCTTAGTCAATATGTTGGGACCTCACATTGTAGGCATTAGTGAGACCTGGCTATCAGAATCAGGCATACCAACTGGTATTGAGTGTAAAGGGCACACTATTTTTAGGAAGGATAGAGAGAGAGAATGGGAGAGGAGAGGGGTGGCATGCAGCTAATGCTATCAGATGACATGAATCCAGTTAGAGTTGAGACCTATGATTGTAATACTATTGCTAACAGTATTCCATGTGGCAGTGAGTTTGAAGCCATCTGGTGTGAGGTGGAATCTAACAAGATCAATTACATAGTGGGATGTTGTTACAAACCTGGTGGATCAGTTGCTAGTGATGAAGAAATGCATCACCAAATAGAAAAGATGAGTGCAAAAAGCGTAATCATTGTAGGAGACTTTAATTATCCAAATATTCATTAGGTAGCAGTAGAATCTCATGAGAGGAATGAAAATGCATTTATTGAGCTGCTGCAGGACAACTTCCTGAAGCAGCATGTGACAGAAGGAACTCAAGGTCAAAGAGTGTTAGATTTGATTATAGTCTCAGAGGGCATTTCAGTTAAAGACGTAACTATTCTGCCTCCAATTGGTGACAGTAATCATGCGGTACTCACTTGGGAAGAGACTAAGTTTATGAATGTTCCATTCAGAAAAGGTTACGTGCTGAACTACAAAGCAGGAAATTATGACTGAGGAGTATACTGAGTTCAGTGTAATGAGATCGGTTGCTGGATGGGAAGAATATCAACAGTGAATGGGAAGCATTTAAACAATACTTAAATGATGTGATATTAGAATATGTCCTGAGAGTTTGAAGAATAAATAGGAAAGGAGTCAAATGGATGTGTAATCTTATTAAGCAAGAGATTCGTAAGAAAAGGATGATGTGGAAGGAATACCACTTGCATAAGGATGATGTCTGTTATGAAAATTATAAGCAGCAGGCTAGAATACTCACTACTGTTGTACAGAAAGTAAAGTCTCAGTATGAAAAGAAACTGGCTCTGCATGCTAAAGACAACCCACAAGAATTCAATCAATATGCTGCAAGTAAAAGAAAGAATGAATATGAAAGAATAACTCTTCTAAATACAAATGGCATGAGGGTTACAAATGCAGAAGAGATTGTTCAACTAATGACTGCCCATTTTGTTAAAAGTTATCAACTTGGTGTACATGACATTGAGCTCACTTCTACCTCTTCTTGGTAACTCAAGAGTGGTGTTGAAGATTTTGGAAAACTTGGTTAATGTTCGCATTTGAAAATGAGTTGACAGTTAATCTCTACTTTGTAATGAGCAGCATAGGTTTACTAACGGAAGGTCATGTTTTAGCGACTTGATCACATTCTATAACAATGTTACCATTAAACTAGACAAGGGGAATGGAGACACCATGATACTTTTGAATTTTGCTAAGGCTTTTGACAGAATATAGCATGGTAGACTGTTGCATAAATTGGACATTATGGGTTTGGTTATAGAATATTAGCATGGATAAGAGGATGGCTGACTGACAGATATCAAAAAGTGGTATACAGAGATGTGTGTCTTGAAGATTTAAGGTAACCAGTGGTGTACCACAAGGATCATTGCTTATTCCACTGTTATTCAATCTGTACATTAATGATATTAGGAAGGATTTGACAAGCTACATACAGCTATTTGCTGATGATGCAAAGATAGAAATTGTAATCAGGAATGCTGATGATATGCAGTACTTGCATATCATCAGCAATCCAGAATGCTGAATGACTGCAGAATGATTTGAATAGGCTAGAATATTGGGCATGGGAAAATGGATGTCAGTAAATGTAAAATCATGCATTTTGGCATGATTAGATATCCAATGTTGTATTATATCGGTAGGATTATGCTAGAAGAAATTGCTCGGGTTAGGGATCTTGGAGTGTTAGTAGATAAGACGTTGAAGTTCAGGAGCCATGTAGCAAAGATTGCAAATATACCTCAAAAGGTAATCACAATGCTGAAACGAATACTCACATGTAAAGATGAGGATGTCATTTTGCCTCTTTACAAGGCCATAATAAGACCTCGCTTGATCTGTTGTACACAGGTCTGGTCTCCTGTTTCTGTTGTGATTAAAAATATCAGGATTGTGGAATAAGCAGTATTTCACAATCCTGATATTATGAAGACTTCATAATATCCTGATATTGTGAAGACAGATTGAGAATTTGTAGACTGAAGACACTAGCAAACAGGAGAAAGAGGGGTGATATGATTGAGACTTACAAACTTCTGAAAGGGTCATACAGAATTTCAATTGATGGAGGGAAAAAGACAAGAGGGCATCCTTGGAAGCTGAAAATAAATGTCACTAAGAAGGGGGTAAGGGCTAGATTTTTCTCTCATAGGGTGGTGGTTGATTGGAATGGATTGCCATTGGATATTGTGAGTGCAAGCAGTGTGAACGAATTCAAAAATAAGTATGATAGATGGTGCATGTAATATGTGGCCGCCCTCAATGAGTCCCTGATTCCCTAGAGGTCTCTCTTAATAATAATAATAATATACAACTATCTGATACCTATCTGACAGCCAGTCACCGATCCAACTCAGAAGTCTGTAATCCAATCCCATTCGTTTCAATTTATTTAACAGCTTGTCATGTGGCAGTCTATTTATTAAAAACCTTTGCAAAATCTAAGTATACCACTCTATATGCATCTCCCTTGTCCAAGACTTATCACATTGTTATAGTGCATAAGTTAGTAAAACATGATCACCCTTTAACAAATTCATACTGCTGTAATCAACTGGTTTCTGTATCCTAGTTCTCATCAGTCTCTCTCTAGTACCTTCTCCACATATCCAGATATACATATTGGGCTATAATTTGTAGGCACAGCCTAATCATTACCTTTATGTAGTGGAACAACTTTACCTCCTTTCCACTCTCCTGATACCTTTTGTGTTGTAAGACTCTTATTAAATAGGCATGGCAATGCTACTGCTTATTACTTGGAACATTCACTTAGAACATGTGGTGATGTGTCATCAAATCCTATCACATTATTGACATCAAGTTTAGTTATGTTTTCATATACATCCTGCTTACTCACAATTAAGTCATCTTCTCCTATATCCTCTACACTTCAGTTTCTCATTATTTCACTATGATGAGGATGAAACATACTTAAAAATTGATCACTGAATACCTCAACAATGTCTTATGCAGCAGTTACTATTCCATCATTTTCATCCATCAACATCATTTTATCATAATCATTCTTTATTCTACTTGCTATATATCTAAAAAACTCTATGGTTTTTCTTTGAATGATTTGCTAATTTCTGTTCATACTGCACTTATGTTGTCCTTACTAATTGAGTTATCCTACTGGCTTGCTCTTTATGATCTTCATGTAACTGATTATTACTATTATTCATTTTTTACTGCAGTGGAACCTCCAAAGTGCCTTCTTTCTTCCAGATTTCATGTTTAATCCTTTCATTCATTCATTCATTCATTCATCCATCCATTTAACACTTACCTTATTCAGATTTTTGACCTTTGGAACAAATTCACACATTAATGCTGTTATGTCATATTCTTTGTCAGTCCTCAAGCAGCATTTATTTCCTTAAAGCTCAACTCCTCATTCCATGCTAACGCTCCAAGCTGTCTCCTAAGCTTGTCATGATCACTATCCTTCTACTTCTGCATATATCATTTCCTCACAGAAATCTGCATATTGATAACAACAACTTATGTGATCACCTCATGATCACTCTCCCCAACTGTAAGAAATTGCTCACCTATGTACAGGTGCATGAGGCTCCTGAAAAATTAGGGCCAATTTAAGGACCCCAAACACTGAGAGTGACCCCTCCCCCCAGAGAACTCTAGCACCTCGAACCCTGAGGCTCTATTACCTTACATTAGGGGCATTTCAGAAAAAATAGATAGAACACTACTGAAATACAACTTTAAGACTACCTTCAAACCCCTGACAAAATTAAGAAATTTACTTAGCTCTTCCAAAGATCCTCTTCCAAACCTGACTCACCTCACTCAGGAGTTTACAAAATTCAATGCATCTGAAACCTACCTTACATAGGGGAAACAGGACGCATCATCCCAATCAGAAAAAATGAACACAAACGACACATTAAATACTTCCATGGTAAAACAGACCATGCACTCCAAACATGCCACAGAATTGACTGGAAAGGCACCAAGTCCCTACACCTCACCAAAACCTGGTTTGAAAGAAAATTCAAAGAAGCTTGTGAAATGCTGAAACATTATCCAAACCTGAACAAAAATGATGGATTAATCATTCCAAGAATGTGGAGGTTAAAGGCCAAACAGTGAAGTGTTGTGTATTTAATGTATTTATGGCTACGGCATTCGTGTAATCTTTTTTGTTTTTAGTGGCATTTTTATGGAGGATCTAGTGAACCATTTTTTATTGTAACCATTTTTTACAAATGTTTGGTTAATGATTTCAAATTCTTGGTTCAGAGCTTGTTCATTGGAGCAAATTGTTAGGGCTCTGTGTTTGAGGGTACTAATGACTCCTAGTTTTTGTGTTAGATGGTGTTATGAATTTTTATGTATGTATTGGCCTGTGTGTGTAGGTTTGCAGTAGACTGTGAAGGAGAGACAGTCTAAGGGAAGACAAGTGTGTCTAAAAAAGGAAGAAAGTTGTTTTCGATTTCGATGGTGAATTGGATACATTTGTGTTGTTTGTTCGGGTGGCTTAGGAATGTATTTAATGTTTTGTGGCCGTGGGGCCAAATAGCAAAAACATCATCAACATATCTGAGCCAGACCTTGGCTTTAGGCTGGCAAAATTTAGTGCTCGTCGTTCCAAGTCTTCATTGTAAAAGTTAGCTATTAGGAGGGAAAGTGATGAGCCCATGGCATACCTTCGTTTTGTAGGTAAAAATAATTTTGCCACACAAAATACCCAGAGCAGAGTACATAAGCAAAGAGAGCCATGATGTCGGGTGGAAATGTGTTCTGTAAGAGAAGAATAGTATCACTGATCAGGACATTAGTGAAAAGGGCAGTTATGTCAAAACTGACTAATAAATCTTTGCCGTTGAGTGTAGTTTCTAATTTTGTTTATAAAGTGTTGTGTATTTTTTTTATGTAGGAGTGGGGAGTGACCTACTAAATCCTTGAGTGTGGCTGCTAATTTCTTGGCTGTGATAATTAGGGCTGTCGATTCCTTCAACTATCAGTCATAGTGGTGTGTTTGTTTTGTATATTTTTGGCAAATCATAAATTCTGGAAGCGCAGCCATAATGCGGTATTAGTTTTTCGGCTGTTTCTTCTGCCCATGTGATCACCGATGTGATTAATTCTGTTGTTTTCTTTTTGATGTGGTTTGTAGGATTGTAGTTCATCATTTGGTACATGTTGAAGTCAAATGTCAAATACCAAATAGTTCATTTTTTCTAGGTTTGATGACCGATAGAGGAAAACGGTAGCATTACCTTTATCTACTTTTATAATCAAGATGTCTGTTATTTTTTAAGGATTTAAAAGCCAACTTTTCTGCTTTGGTTAGGCTGCACACACTTAGTTGTTTGTTAGAGTTTAATATGTCTGATGTTTCCATTCATATTATGTCAGCTAAATTGGAGAGAAAGGATATTAGACCTCTTTCGATATGATAAATAAAATCTAATTTGATAACTGACCTTGTTGCAATGCATATAGTTCAGGCCTTTTTCCAGAAGTGTGAGTTTTCCTAAATTAATGTTGTAGCTGGATTTGGTAATCACTTGGCCATGATCCGTTGGTGTTTGGTTGCTCCTGACTTTGCTCGTAGGTGATCGGCTGCTCCTTGTACCATTGGTTTGTAATTGGTTGTTCCTCTGAATATGGCGTATGCATAGTCTGTTGCTTTGTTGTTTTAATGTTTGAAACTTTGCTATTAATTTTTCTTTGTTCTTAAGTAACATGTGCTTAGCTGAGTCATCTGTAATCCTGTCTAGAATATCCCAAATATCAGGATTAATGTATCTGGTTAGCTCTAATTTTTTGTTATAAAACACTGCCGTAGGTAACTGCTAAGTTTTTGCGGGCCTCATTGATCTGTTCTCTCAACAAAGCTTTTTCCAAACGGGCATAAATACAGAGTGCTTTAGCTGAAGTAAACTTCTTTTTTAACTTAATGCAATTGGGTATTAAGTTGCTGTCTCTACATTATTTTAGAAAGGCTAGCCGATTGATTAACATAGAAACATGTATTTTCATCTTACCATAGTGGCTGCATTCATTCCTTGTAGGTCAAATCACCATGGATTGACAATTCTTCCTTTTAAAAATTGTCAATCCATTACACGGTGGTCAGCATTCATCGTGAAGAATTTATGGAGACATAAATGTATATATTTTTTTAATAATTTAATTTGTATACTCTGGGTTCAGAGAGAGAGAGAGTAGCTGATCTTCAGTATTACAGCTAAGGGTAGCTTGCTTTCAGTGGGGCTTGAAAGATGTGTAGAGATTATATTTCTTTAAGATTCTGGCTAATTTTTTCTAAGTGCCTCAGACAAAGGAGATGCTGATAGCATTACTAAAATCTTTCTGAATTTGAGAATTGAGAGAAGGATTAACTATTTTTTTGATACTGTGGGAAATGTAGCCTTTAGATAGGATGGTATGGTGTATATGATCGAGTTCCAGTGAGTCCTCTCTTACAGAAGAGAGGACTCACTGGAACTAAGGCTATAGGCTCTATTGATTAGTTTTTTTCAATGATACCATGTTGTTGAGAGAGAGGGGGAGGGTGATGTGAAAGTTTGTGAATGTATCTGCTCGTGTGAGTGGGTTTCCTGTATACTGAAAAGTTTTAACATGTCTACTAATAGAAAGGCTACTATTATTAGCTTCTTCTTTCATGGTAAACTGAGTTCTAGGGTGAAGATGGTTGAGGAGAGAGAGGAAAGAGTCTAATATGTCTGCAACATGAGGCCAAATAGAGAACACATCATCCACATATCTTACCCAGATAGGTTTGAGAGGAACTTGTCAAGAGCTTGTTTTTCAAAATAGTCCATAAAAAATTGGCAAGAGAGAGGAAAATCCATACTCTCTACTGGTTATAAATTTTGTGCTTCCAAGAGAAATATCCAGAATGGATATCAAAGGAAAAGAGATCAATAATATCAGGAAGAAAAACTGTTTTTTTTATGTGATAAGGTATCATTTAAGGGAATATTTGTGAACAGTGAGGAGATATCAAAGCTAACCAAAATATATATATTATTTAATGTTAAATTCTCAATAGGTTTTAAAATGGATAGAGTTATTTTTTTATATAAGTGGTATGACCAGCAAGGAAGGGGGAGTGAAAGCATTACTAAAATCTTTCTGAATTTGAATATTGTAAATTAGCAAAACAGTTTGCTAACTGTTTTGCTAATTCACAGCATGTGGAATTTGTAACATCTATCCACTATAGGTCTTAGGGAGGAATTGGGTTTGTGTATTTTTGGTATCCATGTATCTAGGAGAGGGGGGAGAGAACTAAAGGGTGTGATTTCAGGAGGCCAGGAAGAAATTTTTTTAAGCAGACTTTTCAATTTTTTTTATCTAAAATTTGGTGGGATCATAATCTAAATGTCTGTAGGTGGAGCAATCTCTGAGAATGATGTTTATTTTTCTGCTGTATTCACTAGTATTAAAAATAATAGTAGCATTCCCCATCAACTCTATTGATGAATATACTGTTATCTATGCATACTTTTTTGAGGGCACTGAGTTGGCAAGATGATAGATTTCTTTTAGGAGGTGAAGATCAAGAAAGAATGCTGGCAACATAAAGCCTAAAGTTGTTAGCTATTTCCAGAGCAAAGTTATGGATACTGCATTCGATAATGAACATTAGGTCTAGAGTCGGTACTTGCTTCCAAGCAATGGCAAAATTATGGCTAAGACTTAGGGCACTGATGGCAGCATCCCTAGGAATCTGATGACATGTTAACTATCATATGAAGTTTAGTAGAGGTTATGAGTTTAGAATTCAAATGACTGTTGTACTTTTTGAGCTCTCAGCCACTCTAAACGTTGAGCTATGTACCATTCTCTTTGATATTTTGAACCCTCTTCTCAGAGAGAATTCTTAAAAATAAATATCGAAAGGTGCAACATCTTTTGGACACTAAATAACACCTGCAGTCATGACTAATGGTCAATTGAGTCTTGTAGACCATGCTTTGGATATGGCTAAATTTGGATATTGTGTTATTTTTGGGTTACCGAGAAGGCAAGGTCCCATTCAGCAGCATTTGCGGTGGAAGAGAAGATAAGTTTTCGCTATCTGCAATAGTTGAATATAGAGTTATATTTATATATATGTTTATATTTAGCATTTATTTACATTTATATATATATATATATATATCTGTAGTACAGTGTTCATATATAGTTTTAGTGATTAGTTTAGTAGTTACTTACTTGGCAGTAAGGAATGATGGCGGACACAGCTGCAATCACAAATGGCATGTCACTAAGTCCTCTGCCATTTAAGAACTATTATACGTAACATAATACAGGACTTAGTGACATGTCATTTGTGATTGCAGCTGCGTCTGCCATCATTCCTTACTGCCACTAAACTAATCACTTAAATTATATATGAACACTGTACCACAGATATATATATAAATAAATGCTAAATATAAACACACATATATAAATATAACTCTATATTCAACTATAGTAGATAGCAAAAACTTATCTTCTCTTCCACTGCAAATGCTGCCGACTGTGACCTCGCCTTCTTGGTAACCCAAAAATAACACAATATATTACAACGAAACTCCAAAAGCAGAACCACCAAATAACACTTGTATTACTGAGAAAAAAATGCAGCATAATTCACAAAAGAATTCACACTACACCATTTACAAAACACTTTTCCCTACCACCGCTCAAATCACCTGCCATATGCTTCAGCGACCCTAGCACTGACCCCCCTCTCTCATTCCCTCTCTCCTACTGCTTCTATACTCTCCTCTTCTATCATTCCCAAACCTTTCTCCTACTGCGTCTATTCTCTCCTCTTCTATAATTCCCAAAACTTTCTCTCACTCCTACTCCAATTCGTCTTGCATACATCTCTTCCATTCTCATCTTTCATACTTCTCATCTCGTTCACAAGACATTCCACCTCCTCTTTCAGCTCATCTATCCCTCTCTGCAAGTTAGTCACGCTTATTTACCCAATCAAAACCATCTCCATAAACTTCACAGTCATTCAAGCCTTCCACACTCCCGACTCTTATTTTCTCATTCATGCTTTGCTCGTTATTCTCTCCTATCTTTATTCGTCCCTGAAGCAACTAGGTCAGTTATTGAAATATCTAATTCATTGATTTCCTCCCACTGTCTGCATTTTGCGCATATACGCACTCCCCCTTCTCTCACCCACCACATATCCAACTCCTGGGAAGCATACATGCCGCAAATACTGCATGCCACAAAGTCCTCTGCCATTTAAGAACTATTATACATAACATAATAAAGGACTTTGTGGCATGGAGTGTTTGCGGCATGTATGCTTCCCGGGAGTTGGATATGTGGCAGGTGAGAGAAGGGGGAGTGCGTATATGCGCAAAATGAAGACAGTGGGAAAAAATCAATGAATTAGATATTTCAATAACTGACCTAGTTGCTTCAGGGAAGGGAAATGAATGTCGGGAAACGAGTAGTGTGATAGGAGAGAATGACGAGCGGGAGATGAGTAGTGTGGTAGGAGAGAATAACAAGCGAAGCATGAATGAGAAAATAAGAGTCGTGAGTGTGGAAGGCTTGAATGACTGTGAAGTTTACGGAGATGGTTTTGATTGGGTAAATAAGCGTGACTAACTTGCAGAGAGGGATAGATGAGCCTGAAAGAGGAGGTGGAATGTCTTGTGAACGAGATGAGAAGTATGAAAGATGAGATTAGGAGAATTGAAGAGATGTATGCAAGGCGAATCAGAGTAGGAGTGAGAGAAAGTTTTGGGAATTATAGAAGAGGAGAGTATAGAAGCAGTAGGAGAGAGGGGGTTTGGGTTGGTTGGTTTATAGTTTATTTGGCACAAAAACTACAAAGGTCATACTGTACCATACTAAAGGTTACAACATTAGCATTTACAGAAAATTGTAAACAATATGTCTGTACAAGAATCTTGTTTCACAAAGCAGTATCTCTAGGTAAACAGAACTGCTGCAGAGGGCACAGCAACACACAAGGTCAGAGGAATGCAAGGTCAAGGAATGCATTATCTACATATATGTAAAATTATAATAGATGTCTTTATAGCAGTACAAAAATAGGCAAAAAGGGATTATTATACAATATGCATAGATGAAAATTAAATTTAGCAATGCAGTAGAAACAGAATTTAGAATACATATAAACAGAATTACTAGAAAGTACACAAATAGGTAAGATGTCCTACAGCACTGCATGATTATTCGAAAAATAAAGTAGTAAATAAGATGCATATACAAAATGTATGTTAAGTGATGCAGTATCTACATATAAACAAAATTATTGCAGAGGTTTCAGCAGTACATAAATAGATAACTATAGGTTAACATATGTATATACAAAACAAGTAAAGGAAAGCAGTGTCTACATCTAGTAAGATTACAACAAACATTATTATACTAATACGTAAATAGTCAGAAAGGAATTATTATACAGCATTGATGCATAAAATTTAAGTTTAGCATTATGGTATTTATATATTAATAAAATTACAGCAGGGTGATACAAATATACAAGATCAAGGCCCATAGTAATACATAATTGGTCAGATTTAACCTAATGAATAATATATATGTATAAAAGTTAAGCAAAAAAAAAAAAAGTATTTACATATAAACAAATTTATGGTCAAATGTGTTTGTACAAATTAATTCTTTCTAAAAAATTAAAAACATCATGCAATTTGCCTGAGTCTGCTAACATTTCCCTGAGTGTATATTGCTTGGTTAGATAGGTGAAAATTTCATTCCTCTCTCATGTAAATTTTTGACAATCTACCAGAATATGATGAATAGTGAGATGTGTGTTGCATTTTTCACATATGGGAGGGTCATCAGCTCTCAGTAAATGAGAATGAGTAAGATGACTGTGACCTATGCAGAGCCTAGCAAGGACAACCTCCTCCCTTCTCTTTGTATGTTGACTAGAATGCAAGTGTTTAATTTCAGGTTTAATGTTATATAATTTGTTTGTTGATGTTTCTTGCCATGTTAACTCCCACTGAGCAATTAGCTTTGATATTATAAGTTGTCTGTATATGGAACTGTCAAATAGTATGTGGAGAAGGTATGGGCTGATTTAGCAGCTGCAGTCTCATTTCCTTTGATTCCGATGTGGCTGGGAATCCAGCAGAACTGAACATCGAAATTAAGGATTTTCATTTTGTGAAGCAGGTGTAGCACTTCATAAAGTACTGGATGAGGATTATACATAGGAGAGGAGATAGCCTGTAAAGAGCTCAATGAGTCTGTATAAATGATACACTTCTGGTAGCAGTTTTCTTTTATATACACAAGTGCTTGCACTTGTGCATATAAAAGCAGTCTTGGGATCTGGTTGGAGATAATAATGTCAGGAAACACAGCAGCACAGCCAACAGAGGTGTTAGTTCTTGAACCATCAGTATAGATGGGTAAGAAATCAGCATGTGCTGCTCTGTGTGAATTAAACAATTGCAGGTAAATGGATGATGGAGTATAAGATTTCTGTAGCTGACAAAGTGAGAGGCAGGATGGTGTGCAAACCTGCCATGGAGGAATGCTGTTATGTTTAGTGTAGCTAATGTTGTTAAAATTTATACTAACAGCTTGCACAGTTTCTTTAATATGCATACCAAAAGGATGTATAGCAGTTTGATGTGTGTGATATTGAGCTTCCCAATGCAGAGAGAAGATACTATTCCATGCAGGGTGATCTGGGAGAGATTTTATTTTTAGGGCGTAATTAAGAGATTACGCCCTAACACTGTTTCTGTCGAAGTGATAGAGTCAGTTCATTTGCTTCTACATAGAGACTGGGAGTGGGTGAGGTGCAAAAAGCACCAGTAGCTATCTGTATATCCTAATGATGGATGGAATCCAACCAGCATAGGTTACTCTGTCTTGCCAAACCATAGACTTGGGACCCATAATCCAGCTTTGAACGTATAAGTGCACGAGAAAGATGGAGCAATGAAGTTCGATCAGCACCCCACCCAGTAGAGGATAGAATGCGAAGGAGGTTCAAAGTTCTTTTGCACTTTTCTCTTGACAAATGTGTGCTAGAAATGTGTTTTCTGTCAAAAATGAGTCCCAAGAACTTGGTTTCTGTAGTTACTGGAATAACAGTAGGTCCCATTCTTAGTTCAGGATCTGGATGATGAGTGCATTTTCGACAGAAGTGTACACAGACACTTTTTTCTGTTGAAAACCTAAATCCATTATTAAGAGCCCATAGAGAGACATGATCAATTGCTTGCTGAAGTTGTCTTTCAATTACCCTCATGTTACGTGAGTGACAGCAAATTGTGAAGTCATCAACATATAGAGCATTGTCTACAGTGGGAGGAAGCAGTTCAATGATTAAGTTGATTTTAATAGCAAAAAGGGTTACACTTAAGACAGAGTCTTGGGGAACACCTTGTTCTTGAAGATATGGTTGAGATAGCATACTTCCCACTCTGACTTGGAAAGTTTGCCTGGACAGAAAGTTTTTAATAAATATAGGGAGGTGTCCTTTGAGACCTAGGCTATAGAGGTTTTTTAATATGCCATATCTCCAGGTTGTGTCATAAGCTTTTTCCATATCAAAAAAAGCAGAGACAAGATGTTCTCGCTTCAGAAATGCACCTCTTATACAAGTTTCTAACCCAACTAAATGGTCTAAAGTTGATCGATGTCTACGGAAACCACATTGTGTATTGGAAGAAGACCGTTGGTTTCTAAATACCAGAGAAGTCTGACATTAACCATTTTCTCTAGTATCTTACAAAGACAGCTAGTCAGAGCAATGGGTCAATAATTATTTGCTTGTGTTGGATCTTTTCCTGGTTTTGGGATAGCAATGACAATTGACTAATGCCAAGAATTTGGAAACTCTTCCTCTGCAAGTATTCTATTGTATAATAAGAGAAGAAGATCCATAAAGATGATGGTAGATGTTTTATCATTTCATAATGGATGTCATCAGGTCCTACTGCACTAGGGTGAGATTGTAGGAGAGCTCTTTTTAGTCCCTCCTTGACAAATGATTGATTATATGGCTGAAGAATGTTGGTAGAAAAATTAAGCCTTTATTAAGTATTATGCATTTTTTATAATGTTAATCAAGGTGCTTTTAATTAATCAGAAATTTTGAAAGTTTTAATTAGATCATTAAACATCAAAGAAATGAACTTTCACGACAATTACATCATGAGTCATAACAAATAAATCACATTCCCGAAAAACGTGCATTGTCTCACACAATACTAATTTTTGTATGAAATAGAACCATCAGTTATAACCTAGTCTGTTACCTTCATATAGCTTACTAATTTTGTATTCCCTGAAGATGCCGATAGAAAAATTGGCGAAACATGTAGGACGATAAATTAAAAGCAACTTGACTAACATTATAAAAAAAAGTGTAATAGTTAATATACATAATAGTCAAGGAAAAAATACCACACAAATTAAGCCTTTGTTTCTCTTGCTGCTCTTTCAGTATTAAAAATTCTGGAGAATATGAAGCTGTTGCTGAGATTTTAGCAAAAGTTTCTCCCAAAGTATCTGCAATAGCTTTGGGATCAGCAAGAACACTTCCATTATAGTTTAAGGTGGACAAACAATGTGTACTATATCTGCCTTTCATTTTCTGGATTTTATCCCATACAATTTTTGGACTGGTCATTTGATTAACTGATGTAGTAAATTGGATCCATGATTGTTTTTGACTCTGACATCTTACAAAACGTGCTTTGGCTCAAGCACGCTTGAAAGTTATTAAATTTGATGTGGTGGGGTATCTACGAAATATACTCCATGCTCTGTGTTGATATTTTTTGGATGCCTGACATTCTGGGTTCCACCAAGGCTTTGGATAGACTGGAAATCAAGATGATGTTTTTGGGATGGCGGTTGTTGCTGCCTGGATAATGCATTCTGTTATATATTTTACAGCTTCATTGATAGGTGTTTGACTGATGGCATCAGCATTATTTGCAAGATGAGAGAAAGTGTTCCAGTCAGCCTGGTCCATTTTCAATATAGGTATCCGTGTGGTTGAACATGGTTCCTGTGAAGACATTGTACAAAGAACAGGAAGAAAGTGATTACTTCCGTATATGTTCTATTCAATGTCCCACATGAGCAGTGGAAGAATGGAAGGGGAACAGATTGTAAGATCAATTGCAGAATATGAGCGTGTAGGTATATGGAAGAAAGTATTGAGTTTCTTATTTAGAAGGGAAAGGTTATTATTATCAAGAAATTTTTCAATGATTCGACCTCATCTATTAGTGTTGGCACTACCTCATAGAGTGACCGTTAAAGTAACCCATCAAAAGTATGGGTTCAGGCAGTTGCGAGATAAGGTTATCAAGATCAATTTCATTTAACTCAGCATTTGGTGGTAATAAATTGAACATACTATAATAAGGAATCCCACAGAAAAGCGAATCGCTACTGCTTCCAGAGAAGTATTAAGTTGGACCTGATGGAAAGGAGTATGACTGTCCACTAGGATAGCTATTCCTCCATGAGAAGGACCATCTCCAGTTCTATCCTTGCGTACAACAGTGAAATTCCTAAAGGTATGATCCTCATTGGGTCTTAAATAAGTTTCCTGTAGACAGAAACAGAAAGGTTTCTGTTTCTGCAACAACATCTTGATATCGTCAATATTCTGGCGGATCCCACCACAGTTCCATTGTAAAAATTTTCCTATTGTTTTGATTTTATTGACTTCTCTGGTTTTCGAGAGTTGAGGGCTTACCTTTGTCAGATTTATATTTATCCACAGTTTTAGGGCAGAATGGATGGCCAGTGTCCATCTCTTCCTCTGGTAGAGTGCTCAAAACATCAAATGTGTTAGAGTCAGTTGGTATACTTAGTTTGATTTCAGTAGGTATTGAGGTATCCATTTTTTCTGTGCGATTGTTTGGTGGTTTATCTTTGAGTGAAGTCTCCACCATAATTTTTTTGACAGATGAGTTTTCATTGCATGGAACCATTTTTGAAGTTGTCTCTGGAGTAAGGCTATAGGTCTTGTGATTACTGTGCTCAACAGAGAAGCACTTGCGATCGTAAAGTTCAGATATGATGAAATTATGAAATGGAATAGACATACATGTTTGAGTTGCTGTTGGCACTTTTTTTTAATTGTTACTTTTTTAGCATAAGAGAATCGTAGAACAGGTGTAATGGTGGCTAGCTTTCTTTTTGCATCCTGATATGTCACGTTTTCTTCTGTTTTAATTTTTTGCATCTCTTTTTCATCTTTCCATTTCTGACATGCACAAGAGTATGCTGGATGATCTCCCTGACAGTTGACACATTTAGCTTTTTTTTTTTTTCACAGCAAGATTTATTTTCATGTTCTTTACTACCACATCGGGCACAGGTAGTAGAACCATGACAAGCAGTTTGGGCATATCCATATCTTTGACATTTAAAGCATCTCAGTGAGTTAGGGATGTATATTCTAACAGGACAGCTGAGATACCCTGCTTTTACAGATGTCGAAGGCCTAGGTATATCAAAAGTAAGGATGATGTTCTTGGCTGAGACCAGGCGACCATCCCTGCGTATCAGGATGGGCCTCACACCCGTCACTCCTTGATCTTTAAGCTCTGATCATATCTCCTCATCAGGAACCTCAAGGAGATCCCATTCTGATATCATTCCTCTACTGGAATTGAGTGTTCTGTGAGGTATTACTACAATTTGTATTCCACCCATTGTTGTTGCTCTCAATAGTTTCTCGGATTGTTGTTTCCACATTGTTTCCATGAGGATACACCAGAACGCAATTTCTTGACAGTTTTGGGAGGTCCTGCCAGTCCTTCTAAACCTTTTTGGATAAAAAAGGGTGACATTTTCCCAATTGGTTTTTCACCTGTTGTATGAATGATTAAAAAGGTTGGTACATTTATGTTAGTATCCGATATCTTTTATTTCTTACTTCTGTTTCCATATGCTGTGTCTATATTATCAGTACTTGGTTGGGACTTTGTTAGGGTCCTTGAAACATTTGAGGATGAAGAATTTATATTTAAGAATTTTTAATTCGGCGCCAGAGCTCCCCACCCACCACAGAGCCACACATGGACGCCCACTACCCAGCAAGCAAAAGCTGCGCTCAGGAGTGGAACGCCAGGGCCACCCTGGACACTATACCAGCACTGCAGCAGGTCTAGAATCCCGACCCCGGACCATGGGACGAGAGACTTACTGCAACACCGTTGACCCTTGCAGGCAAGCCCACTAGCCGATTGATCCTGGCTGGGTCATCAGGACCACCCGTCTTGCCGAAGCAGGGGCCAAAGTAGTGCAAGACTACCAGGATCCCCCTTTCCAGATGTTCTCGGTGATGGTGGTCTGGAAAGAGGTTAGTGAAAAAGATCAAGGAGAAGTTGAGCAAAGAATACGGGAAGAAAAGCAAAGAAAAAGAGGAAGAATGAAAATGGCCAGTACCGTCACTGGGAGGTCCCCTCCACCACGAGCAGGTGCCCCACATGGAGGGGAGGGGTTTGGGAATGATAGAAGAGGAGAGTATAGAAACAGTAGAAGAGAGGGAATGAGAGAGCGTTATGGGAATGATAGAAGAGGAGAGAATGGAAACAGTAGGAAAGAGGGAATGGTATGAGGTGTAATGTATGGTGACTCAATGATCCGTGGTGTGCAAGAGAGGATGTGTGAGGAGTGTTTGTCTGGAGGAACAATAGAAAGTGTGGCTATGGCAATTGAGAGGGGTGAAAGGGTGGATGAGATAATTGTGATGGTAAGAACAAATGACTTGAGAGGTAATGTAAATTGGGCAGAGAGAAATATGAGATTCTTGCTTGAGGTAGTACGAAAGAAGATGCAGAGAGAAAAGACAGTGTGCGTGTTGCCCAGGTATGATAGCGATGAGCTGAGCAGAAGAGCAGTAATATTGAATAACATAATAGCTAGAATGTGTCAGAAGAGAGGATTGGAATATGTGGATGCTTGGAGGGCATTTGAGGACAGAGAGGAATTGTATGCGAGAGACTGCTTGTATTTGAATGAGGAAGGATATAGGCATCTGGAGAGATTGCTGTTCTGAACGAGTCAGTGTGTCAATGCAAGGAAACTAGAATGACCAAGGTGGATAGTAGCAGGGGGTGGGCTCTTGTGGGAAAGGGTACTTGGGAGTAGGGGGACAACATCAGGTAACGCTGAGCCCAGTGGAGTCTAGAGGGGATAATGCTGGGTATAGAAATAGTGGCATTGTTATGCTTCATAAATGCCAGGAGTATCCGGAATAAAGAAGAGGAATTGGTGGTGCTGATAGCATCAGCCTGGCAAAAGATTATTGGGATTGCTGAGACGTGGTTGACAGAAGAGGATATAATAACAGGAATAGAAGTAGCAGGGTATAGCATTTTTCAGCAGGATAGGAAGGGAAAGCGTGGTGGTGGAGTACTGCTTATGATAAATGATGAGTTATGTCCTCTAAGAGTGGAGGCTTTAGAAGGCAGTGACACTAATGATTTTGAAAGCATATGGTGTGAGGCAGAGATAGGCAAGACGGGATATTTAGTGGGGTATTGCTACAAACCAAGGAGCACAGAGGGTGGGGACCAGGAGATGTTTAGACAGTTGAGCTTGGCAAATGCAAGAAGAATGATTGTTATGGGAGATTTTAACTACAGCAGTATAAACTGGGGAAAGGAAGATGCATGTAGCAATAAGGGAATGGAATTTCTAGAATTCTTGAGGGACAAATATCTTAGGCAACATGTAATAGGGGGAACAAGAGGTTCAAGAGTTTTGGATTTGGTCATAGCAACAGAAGAGTTGATAATAACTGAAATGACATATCTCCCACCAGTTGGAGAGAGTGACCATGCAGTTTTGACTTGGAAGATGAATAAACATGCAGGAGTATCAAAGAAAAGGGAATATAAGTGGAATTATAAGACAGGTGATTACAATAGTCTTAGACATCAACTTGGGGAAGTTTCATGGAGAGTTTCAGCTCTTTTGACCTGGCTTTTCAATGAAAGTCTGGTTGCAGGAAAGGTGCCCAGGGAATGGAAGGAAGTAAAATAGTGTCACTGCATAAGGATGGTAGGAGACTGAAGTGTCTAATTACATGCCAGTTTGTGTGTCATCAGTAGTTGTTAAGTTCTTGGAGAAATTAGTCAGGGACTGTATACAACATTGGGCAGATGAGGGTAATGTTATCTGTGAGAGTCAACATGGATTTGTGAAGGGGCGCTCTTGTTTTAGCAGTATGCTAGCCTTTTATGATAAAGTTACAAGAGCAGTAGATGAGGGAAAGGCATATACTGGCATGTTCTTGGATTTATGGAAGGCATTTGACAGGGTGCCACATGATAAGCTGATATTTAAGTTGCAGCACATGGGTTTGGATATCAGGTTGGTCAACTGGATTCCGTATTGGCTGTCTGATAGGTACCAGAGAGCTGTGTATGGTGGGGCAGTTTCAAGGAGGCAGAGGGTTAGAAGTGGGGTCCCACAGGGACCAGTACTGGGACCTATATCGTTTAACCTTTATATCAATGACATTCTCAGTGGGTTGCAGGGGAATATTCAGTTGTTTGCAGATGATGTGAAGCTGGAAAGAGTTATTAATAATAGCGCAGATGTGGTAGTCCAGCAAGAGGATCTGAATAAGCTAAACAGATGGGCAAATAAATGGGGATATCGGTTAGCTGGCCACCTTTCATCTTATATATATATATATATATATACACACCCTCCACAACATCATCTATTTTGCAGCTCTTGCTTAAGTGATGTTACTCATCCATCTATCTTCTACCCAATTGACCCTCCTGATCTTGAGGATACCCCTTGACTATCACCATTACTGTGAACATCCTTCTCTTGCAGAACTTTATGCCATGATATTGCTTCAAGTTGCCTGCTAAGTGTATCATAATCACCTGCCTTGTAGTTCCACATATACCACTTCTTAACTGGATGTTTTATAATCTCCCAAGTCAAGACCACATAATCACTTTCCCCGTTGGAGGCTATATAGCCACCTCAATTATGGACAGGTCTTTTGATACTATAACATGATCCAACACTCTCGAACCCTGAGTTTCCCTCCATCACATTCTGCTTCACGTAATTATTTCTTAGTAAGTGTGTAAATTGTAATGCCTTCCTATCATATGATCTTTCTTCATTCCAATCTAATCTCTGAAGCTGAAGTTCCCCCCATAATAATTATTCAACTTGCACTCCTTGTAGTAATCTGCTAATGCATGTCTTCCACATCATCCCTGGTCCAGCAACCAATTTTTAAATTTTTTTCCTATTGGCTCAATCTCATATCATATTCAGTTAAAAGAATTGCTCTCTTCCTGACTAACTCCTACTCTTATTGGCTGCAATTCATGTGCTATTCAGTACCCAACCCCCTGTCCTCTCTACTCTATCCTCCCTGAAAATATTAAATCCATTATATTTTGGTGAAGTTGCACTAACTAATGCCAAAAACTCCTCCCTCTTATTCCTGATATTTCTAGCATTAATTTATAGAAACTGTAGCATCCCTTAGGCCCCAACCACCTTTGCATCTTGATTTGACTACTCCATTCAATACTGTTGCCTGAGAGACTAGATTCTGCATTTTTTGTTCATTCATACACTCATTTGCTTCATGGTGCCTTCACACACCACACACTCATTTGCATGTACCTAATTTCTTTAATTTTGTTGACTTAGTGCTCTCACACTCTCAGTGAACAAAGCTCTCTAGATACCTGACACCAAATCCATTTAAATGCAGTCCATCAGCATTATACAAATCTTTCTGTCCATCAAACTCAGGCCATAGGTCCACAAACTCTACATAATTTCTTCTGCAATCTGCATCTTGATTCAGTTTGACTCTATCATTGTGTGGTAGCAGACTCAAAAATCTTTCCCTTTTTTTTTTAACTTCTTCCAACTCTTTCACATCCTCCTTCATGCAATTTTCTCACCTCTCAGGTCATCTACAACAAATATCTACCTGTTTGGCCAAAATACGATAATCCATACCGGCAAGGAATTTGATGAACTCCAGGATGGGCTAAAGACTGAATTTTATCTTCAGCTGAGCAAAGTAGATATCCCATTGATATCATGGAAGGACACTTGTAGGCCAACAGATCTAAGTGATATGGCTATATCTTCTGAAACACCTTTAATATACAGAATGAATGACACATTAAAGGTGTCATTCATTCTGGCTACTACAATGCCAAAACAAACTTTACCAACAATTGGATGGCATGTTAATTACTTCATGGGAAGATTTGAACAACAGATACTGAATAACATCCTTTCTAAGCTATCCTTATGACACAGATATGTTGATGTTTTCACAGTTTGGCATGGGTCCCATATAGATCTACAAGAGTTCTTCAATAAAATCAACACTTTTCACCATTGTATCCAGTTCACACTTCAGTTAGAAGAGAACAATTGGATTGCCTTTTCAGATCTATAATTTCATCAACAGATGGTAGCCTTCACTTCTCAGTATTCAGAAAGAAAGCACGTTATTATTATTATACAGGTACCATCATGGAGTCCAAAGACTCATTGTGGGAGACCTAATTTATCCACACAATCCATCACACCTCTCCTTGAACCCATTAACAGAAAAAACACTCACAACTGACTCTTGTACCCATTCCACTCATTCACATTCTCCAAGCAAAAAATCTAGTCTTCACACCTGTACTGACCACATGTTTATTCAACTTCTAGAGATCCAGCTTGTTCTGGTCCTTCTAGCCAAGTGCTGAAACATTTCCTCTGCATCTATCCTATAAAACCCTTTAAGCAACTTAAATGTTTCTATCATATCCTCTCTTTTTCTCCTATCGACTAACTTCTGCAATCCACACATCTACAATCTTTTCTCATAGGGAACATTCCACAGGCCACTCACCATCTTGGTCACTTGCCTGTGAATCCTCTCCACTGCTTCCTCATCATCATGACAACTTCCTTATCTCTACTTGTTGATGTGTTCTTCAATAGCCAAGTAATCTTTAACTCTTCAACTACCACCACCCCTAAATCTCTAGCTTTATATTCTTCTCATAATCTGATTTTGCCTTCCTTGCCATGCTGGTCACCTTTCTTGCCTAAGCCTTTACTGTTCATGAGTTTGCTAGTCAACTTTCTCTTTATATACCCTCCACAGCATTTTCTTCTTCTGCAGCTTGTGCTTAATGATATTACTAACTCCTACCCAATTAACCCTCCTTACCATAGGTATACAATTTAATACTGCTTCATCTAGATGACCCTTAACTATATCACATGCATTACTAACATCCTTACCCTGCAGTGTTTTATGCCATGTTCCTAATATTCCTCATGTTTTACAATCTCCGAAGTCAAGACCACCATAACCAAGGTGACATCCAAAGTTGTCACCTTGGTTATGGATAACTCTTCTGATCCTATGACCAGGTCCAATACTCTCCCATTCCTAGTCCCTCCATCACATGCTGCCTAAGTAATTATCTCTCAGCATGTGATCTTTCTTCCTTCCAGTCTATATCTCCATAGCTGAAGCCCCCATAATAATCACTCAACATGTACTCATTGCACTAATTTGGCAATACATGTCTTCCAGATCATCTGTGGAACTCCCTGGCCTATAGCAACAACCAGCTGTATATTTTGTCTTACTGGCCTTAATCTCACACCAGACTACTTCAAATGAACAGCCACTCTCCTGCCTGTCTCCTATTCTTTTTGGTTGCAATTCATCTGCTATCATCAGCAGTACTCCCACCATTCTATCGTCTCTATCTTCCATGTAGTTACATGGACTGAAACTACATCATCTGCTGTTAGCCAAGTCTCATTAATGCCTATAGCTTTTGATGAAGTTGCACTAACCAATACCAAAAACTCCTCCCTCTTGTTCCTGATACTTCTGGCATTAGTATATAGAAACTGCAGCATCCCCTTAGTCCTCACCCACTTTTACTTTTTGAATTGACTACCCTATTCAATATTTTTGCTTGAGAGACTAGATTCCTCACTTGGTCATTCTCACACTCACTTGCATCCACCCTAATCGCTTAAGTTTTTCCTTGAGTTTGCACTTCAGCATGCTTGGTGAACAAAGCTTTCTCTCCAGACACTTAACACCAAAATAATTTAGATGCAGTCCATCAGCATTGTACAGCATTTCCTTCTTTCAATCAAACAGAGACCACAAATTCTACATCATTATTTTTTGCACAATCTACATATAGACTCATTGGCTATCAATACCCTCCTCCTCCTCAGTTCGTCTCTATCATAGAGTGGTAGGAGACTTACAATCTTCACCTTCTCGATCTTCAGTTTTGCCTTTTCTAACAACTCCTTTACATCCTCCCTCATAGAATACTTTTCACCTCTCAAATCATTTGTACCAACCAAGACAATCATTTCCTTCGACTTACCTTTTTCATCCGGATGGCATGGCTAATATTGTGAATTTTTGCGCCTGGAAAACATGATTTTGTCATACTTTCATTAAGTGCTCCCTTGATCACTGAGTCTGCATACATAATTTTCTCCTTAACTAGTTTTTCCTGTTTGTTCGGTCAGTCTTTATTATTTTTTCAAATCGCCTGCTTCTTTCTTTCAACCTTACTTAACTCTTGATGCTTCTGCATTTTTCAATTTCACGCTTTGCCCTATGAAAGATAACATTTAAGCGTGCTATTTCTTTCTTAATATCCATTTCATTCTCCTCTATTTCCATGGGCACATATTTGACATTAATAACATAATTTTCCATCTTATCATCGGTATTTGTTGCATTCTCATCACCTAACAGACACTCACTTTTAAAATACTTAATACATACTCTCTCTCTCCAGTTTCAATTTCCTTCCACATATTCTTTAATTTTCTCGACGAATACATTTCACACACATTGTACTGAATAATATCCCACAAATTCAAATTATCAGACAACGTGGTCTTTGCCACCATTGTTCATTGTGTTGGTGCCATGCCAGCAATATCACAATAGAAATGTTATAAAGATACTAAATACTCTAAAAATACGAAAATCTACACTAATAAACTATAATACTCTTTCTGAGAAAAAACACAATAAAACAGATAAAAAAATCACTAATTTTACACAAGCATTAAATTACACCGCTCACAATATAACCTCGAAATCGACCAATATGCTGGACATGACATTCATTCTCTTTCACACCATCATAACTGTCAAAAATCTGGCACTACCAATACATCAAGCACACTCACTTTGCTCCACTGAATTGCTATTCTCCCAAGAAATAAATCACATCAAGTCCACCTTCCTTACTAATGACTTTAACAAATTGTATGTCAACAACATAATTAATAATCATAGAGTTCCCATGTCGTCTGGCTCTCATCAAAATAGTGATACAGAGATGGTCCATCATGTCACCATTCCCTAAGTTAAAGGCACCTCAGAAGTATAGCAAACCAACTTAGATCTGTTGGCCTACAAGTGACCTTCCATCCTATCAACAAGATGTCTACTTTTCTATGCTCAGCTAAAGATAAACTTCCACCTTTATCCCTGGAATGAATCAAATTCCCTGCCAGTGTGGATTATCATAATTTGGCCAAACAGGTAGATAAGCCATGCATTGTGATGAACATTTAGACTAAGTTTTCCATGAGTCAAAGTAATCTGGACATTTATTCAAAGAAATTCGTGAAACCTTAATACATCTACCAAATCTAAATAGAAGTGATAGACTTCAATTATCCCTGTTATGGGAATAGTTCTTCATAAATTCCAGAATTAACTTAAATTTTTATATTTTTTTTATTTATCATTAAATCTTGACAAAGTTATTTTTACTAGAATCTTAATATAATTAGATCACGATGCTCTACATTATGTAGAGCATCATGATCTAATGTTCTAGATATTTTGCATGGAGTGGTGAGTGATTGGATTCAAGGAGAGGTATGATACAATTTGTGTGTATGATGGTTGATTTGGGTCTCCCGTGATCATTTCTGGACTCCATGGAGATGCCATAAAATAATAATATTTATTAGTTAACCAAATCTATTATTTAAAGAAGTCATTTCCATGGTAAAGATTATGTTTAACTAAGTCATTTCCATGTTCTTCCCAGAGTTCTATACCTTTTCTTCCGAACATTCCTCTTTGCACATGTCTTTAACTGTTCCCCACTTTGAGAAGACCCTATGTATAATTTCATCTAAACTTCAGACATATTCAATTGGAACCTTTCTATCTTAATTTTTTAAAGCTGACTTCCAATCATGATAAGAGTTACACTCTGATATTTTATTTGGAAACCTGGTAGTAGATTGTCCCTGGTAACTGTATCTTTTGTGACGAACTAGTATCAACCACTGCCAAAGGATATGAAAGCATATATATTCTCTGCACTCACTGATTTTTTCATTATGCTAACAACTTCTCTCACTTTGTGGGGGTTCAGTAACTTTGAAACTGAGAGTTTTTCCTATTTGAGATAAAGAACCCAATTTTTAATTATTCTCTGCATCGATAGAAGAAACAAAAAAGAAGAAGAAACAGACCTTCATCTGATAAGATCCTGTGGTGAGCTTTTATAATTCACCACTAGCAAAAGATTAAACCCCATGCTTAATAGCACTTGCAACAAGAAATTGTGCACTAATTAGATCAGTGACTGCAGAAAAGAAAAAAAAAAAAAACACCTTCACTGATAGACCAGTACCTGCAAGAAAGAAATAGGTAATTCCACACTTAAAATGCTTACAAAGATAGTAGAAAAAACACTAACTGATGAACTTCCATCCACACCTCAACTCAATTAAACAAAACTTCATAATTCCATCATATTTACTTTCCTTCTCTTGTGCTTGACTAAAAATGGAAACAAATGTTTTTAAGTCAAGTCATGTTAAAAAAATAATCAGTACCCAGGTGATCGGTACCTTCCAGACCAACCATCTCGAGTTGGCTTGTGCTGCATCAGTTAGTCATCCATACATCCTTGAAGATATCCTTTAACCTAAAGACACAAAAATGAATGTTATCAAAACAAGATTAAACAGAATTTGGTCTCTTCATATAGATTAATGCACAACGTACGACAGATGCACCATTTCTGTTTGAACTGTTTGTCTCTTAGTGTATCTCTTTCTATATGAAAAAATCTACACATTGAACAATAAAACATGAGTAAGACAATGTTGTACATCACAGTTATGTTAAAGTTCCTAGCATAGAAGGTGTGTCTTTTCCTCACTTTCCACAGGTGAATTTTTAGTTTCTTTATAATGAACATTCGAGTTTTGTTCAGCTTTACTGACTGGTCAAGGAAACTAAAAATATCACTTTCTCAGATGTCAATGGTAAGGTTCTTGTTTTTTCACTAAATCTTGTCCAAAAATTTTGTGCCCAGAGGACTGTTATAGAAAGCATGTTGTGAAGTGTCTATGTTTTGGCATATATCATAATCTGAATCCAAAAGTATCTCCATTTGATTGAATTTACAGGTAGCATTCCATAAGCCACCATCTTGGCAAGATCCCTCCTACTAGGGCATCCTTGGAGCTTTACTAGGTTCATGAACAAAGTGTTATTGTTTGTTCCTAGTTGATGCAAAAATTGGAATATAATTTCATATCATTGTCTGTTACTGTTTATATTTGGAGTGCTTATTCCTGATTGCATGAATAGGTGCGAGATCTCACAAGTAGTACTGAAATTCAAAAATTAATCCTGCTTTATTATTATTACGACACCTCCAGGGAGTCCAAAGACTCATCGAGGGAGGGCATCTACTCCAACAACTGTCCGTCTCTACCACTCAATCCACCAACTACAACGAACCGCAACTACTTTCATCATCTACACCAACGCCATCTAACACTGACCACCACCACTAACATTTTCACAGACAATCGCAAACATCCATGCCTATGGCAGGATTAGAATCTGCAGCCTTTTGGCTAGAGAGCAGATATGCTAACCACTTGGCCAACCAGGCCAGAAAAATTACAGTCAGGAGTGGGATTTGAACCCACGCCCACATTCATGGACCAGAATTCACAGTCGCATATCGCAAAAGATTTCACTCTCGAGTCTGGCGCCTTAGACCGCTCGGCCATCTTAAGACCTACATAGTTTATGACACGGATGATTAGACTAATAGTTTTCTGATACAACAAACTGTGTTGCATATAAAACTGTATTTGGAGACTTGTAGATCATATCCTCTTTTTTTTGCAAGCAGTTAAAGGAATTCTTTTTAACTTCTTTATATCTATTGTACCAGAGAAATTTTAATGGCTGACTATATAGTTGTTGTTCTTCTGCTTACGTAATATCTGAAATATTGATAATGTACTGCAATGCAGGGAAAATGACTTTTTAAGAACGGTTGCTTTTGAAGTAAAACTGAGGGGTACAATTTTCCAATCTTTTAATGTTTCTATAGATTTATGTCTAATTATCGAATTTGTAGCAGATGATGCCTAAAGAAGGGACTCCTAGGAGATGAAGGGGATTCTATTTCTAGAGTCATGCCAAATGGAATCTCTAATGTTCCAATCTCCATAGATTTGTAGTTTGGCTTTGGCTAGGTTAGTGGCAAGTCCACTAAAGGAGAATTGCTCCAGGTTACCAAGAAAGGTATAAATGGAATTGTCTCTTACTGTGCCCACTACATCATCTGTATTAAACCAACATTTTATTTTCTTTAAGTGTAGAGGAGATTATTATTCCCTGTACTGCATAAGAGGTGTCGATTTCTTTTGTAAAAATATCTCTAGTATCAGCGTAAACAGCAAAGGACAGCCTTGTTTAACCTCTTTTCTAATCTTAGCTGGGTCTGATAGACAGCCATTAATTAAGAGAAGGTGTTACAGTATGCATTCTTAATAACAGAGTTTTTTTCATACTCTCACTTGTTCCAAGATGTTAAACAGGTAGGGGTCCTGAACACTGTTAAAAGCTTTAGCTAGATGAGATGTGAGAGCCTCCAAGGTCCAGAGCCGATTTTAATACTCATTATAGGCTGGAGTTTCAGCAAAATTGGCTTACCGTCTGCAGCACTAATGCTGAGATGTTTGCTTTATCTGTTAAGCAGTGATGAGAAGATGTAGATCCTGTCTATTCATGTATCAACACCTCTGTTTATGCAAGTGTAGGCATGGATGTTGGGATAATCAATGCACCAATTGTCAGCTAACTAGACTCTGTTTAAGGTAATAGTATCCTATTCTTCTCAATCTAGTATTTCTCCAATCTTATCTAACTGTAGGTCTTCAATACAGCTATGATGTAGTGGGCATGGTATAAGTAAGGCTGTGCAGTTTGAAATTTCTTGATCTTCTTCACCTTTCTGAAGATTGTGGAATGTTCTGAGTTGGGGAGGGGGGGGGGGAGGTTATATCCAAGAAAATCAAAGAGAAACAGAAAAAGTTAAAAAAAGGTTGAAAGTCAACCCAAAATACAGACTAGACACTCTTAAGTAGAAGGAAGTTATATCCAAGAAAATCAAAGAGAAACAGAAAAAGATTAAATCACGGAAGAAGAAGAATACAAAGAAATGCAAAACCAGAGAAGAATACAGATCTCAGGATGACAATGTCTCATATTCTGCTGAAGACATGAACTTGGAAGAACCACCTATACAAATAAAAATAGGAAGGCACAATCACAGGGAAAATCAAAGAACATACAGAAAACCAGTTTAACAGCTCCTTCTACATGATGGATGGATAGCTCCAATTATTTCTTTTAATACTTTTGTTACTTGTCTCAGCTCTTCTGATCTCGGAGTCCTGATTCCAAAGGTCCTCACTCTAAGCAGAACAGGGACAATCTTTAAATATACTCTGCATTTGGATAAGAAATAAATAATTATTTAATAACCTTGGAATCCTGTAGTGACTTAGTGTGTCTACTACCAGCACTAGAGGAAACTGAAAGAAGAAAGATGAAATTGAAATTTTGCAAACACTTTAGAAGTGTCTGCAAACAATCCTGCACTGAATTGGAAATTAGTGCCAGCAAGAAAAATCCTGAAAAGAAAATTTTAATACCTGCAGAGTAATTCTACACCATCTATTTAGTGCCAACAAGAAAAGAAAAGATTCCAGACTAAAAGTGTCTGCAAAGAGAAATCACATCTGAAGACTGAACCAGATCTTTAGCAAAATTAAAGGAGGTGAAACAAAAACTACTAGGAAAATTAGGTCCCCCTCCCCAACACACACACACCTCTCCATAAGTAAAGCCAGCCAGGAGACATCAAAGTCAATGTGCAAAGCCATGCAACCTCGTGGACATGCCAAAGCAATAGCTGGAGGGCTGCCAAGAACCCATGAGGCACCCAATCTGTGACCTCCCAACCACAGGAAAACAAAAAAATAGTAAACTTACTATGTCCCAGGGAGATGTGCCAGAAGAGTGGGAAGGAAACAATAAGGAGTTTAGGCAATCGTGGAAACAAGAATCACAAAAAACAGAATAATGTTCTTAGCAAGCTTCCACATCAGTGGGAGCCAGACCCAGAAGAGATACCATGCTTGAATTAGTGCTGAAATATTTTCTATAAAGAAGTAGTAAAAAGGTATATCACCTTATTATTAAAACACTCTGGATCAGAGATAGTTAAAGTTTTTTTTGTTTTTTTTAAACATGGTTATAAATTAAGTCAAACTTGCTCATTTAACCAAGTATACGTAAACAAAGCATGTGAAGTACCTTCATGACTAAGTTACTACTATATAGAGGCTAATAGCTTCACACTGCCTTAGTATCCCATAATGCAAAACAGAAGAGATACCGTGCTTGAATTAATGCTGAAATATTTTCTATATACAAGTAGTAAAAAGGCATATCACCTTATTAAAATATTCTGGATCAGAGATAGTTAAAGTTTTTTTTTTATTTTTTAACATGGTTAGAAATTAAGTCAAACTTGCTCATTTAATCCTATCTCCAAGTATAAGCAAACAAAACATGTGAAAGTACCTTCATGACTAAGTTACTACTATATCGAGGCTAATAGCTTCACATTGCCTTAGTATCCCATAATGCAAAACATACTTCCTTTCTGATGTTAATATTGTTATGCAATATGAGAAGGGCTACTACCAAGACCCAAATACGAGAGTGGTCTGAAAAGTTCTCGACCTAACAACGAAGAAAGAAATTTATAATCTCAAAATTATTTTTATTTTTCAACATAATCTCCCTTAAGACTAATACATTTATTCCAGTGATACACCTGCACCATTATCCAGTCTCTGTAGTGGTTCTCAGTAAGATCTGCAAAATACCGCTCTACAGCTGCAATCACCTCTTGATTCGAAGGAAAGAGTTTTAGTTTTGGGAAGAGATAGAAATCAGAGGGAGTCAAATCTGGGGATTGGGTGGATGTTCCAACAATTCATAGTGCAGATCCCTTAATTTTCCCATTGCCAAAATACCTTTGTGGGCAGGTGCATTGTCCTGATGAAAGATGATTTTTTTCTTCTGCAAACCGGGTCTTTTCTCACAAATTTTTTCATCTAGTCTGGTTAAAAGATCGGAAATTCCCCAGTTATTGTTTTACCCTTTTCAAGATAATTAATAAACAAAAGCCTTTAGCATCCCAAAACATCGATGCCATGACCTTTCCTGCTGATGGAAGAGACTTTGTCTTCTTTTTTAAATAACGAAACCTGTCGTGCGTTCATAATTGGAAGAAAGACACGTATAAACCACAGTGAAAATTATTTAATTGTAAATATTTCATCCTAAGTATCTTAGGACATCATCAGTACAGTATTTAAACAAAAATTAGGAATAACATACAGTTAGGGCGCATGATTACAATAGAATCTCATGAAAACGTGCATAACGTGCTAAAGTAGTACAAACCGCAGAAATCTGGCCTCTCTCAACACGGAATTGAAAATCCAAACCATAGGATCCATTGGGAAAAGGCTAAACTTTTACATAGATCTATATTTAAACATGAACATTTATACGAAGAAAGTTCTGAAGCCCTACTACACAGACCAAACCTAAACCGCAACGATGTTCTTACTATTCCTCAAGTATGGGAAATTATCATACAAAACTGTGTTAAATAATTAACGTTTTTTTTTTTTTTGTACTACTTTAGCACGTTATGCACGTTTTCATGAGCTTCTATTGTAATCATGCGCCCTAACTGTATATTATTCCTAATTTTTGTTTAAATACTGTACTGATGATGTCCTAAGATACTTAGGATGAAATATTTACAATTAAATAATTTTCACTGTGGTTTATACGTGTGTTTCTTCTAATTATTTGTCTTCTTTGGAGCTGAACAACTGGCTTCTTTCCACTGTTTTGACTGCTGTTTGGATTCTGGTGTGAAATGGTGAATCCAAGTTTCATCAATAGTAATAAATCAACTCACAAAATCAGTTTTATTCTTGTTAAAACGCTCCAAGCACTGTTCAGAGATTTTCATGCGAGTGCATTTTGATCTGCTGTGAGCAAGCACACCACCCATCTTGCGCAAAGCTTTTTCATTTCCAATTCTTCATGCAAATTATATCCTACACATTCTTTTGAAATGCCTATAGTCTCAGCAATTTCACGCACTTTGATTCGCCAGTCATCCAATACCATATCTTACACTTGATCAACAATTTCTGGTGGTGTAGTTACACTTTTTGGACGTCCTTCACGTGGATTATCTTCAAGGCTGGTATGGCTACATTTAAACTCGGCAGCCCATTTCTTAATTGTCGAAAACGAAGGAGAAGAGTGCCCATAAACTTTTATGAACTTCGAATGAATCTCTTTTGGTGTTAAACCTTCTTTCACAAAGAATTTTATAACCACACCATACTCAATTTTATCCATTTCAAGGAACACAGACAACACTTTTGCTTCAGACAGCTGTATAAAAAACTACTTCATAGAATTACTTGCAATTTGACCTGGATACTTATGACAGATGTACCAACTTAAAAAAAAAATCTTCCTGATAGTGCTGCCATCTATGGTCGAGGCTGAGAACTTTTCAGACCACCATCATACTGTTTTTTAATATATTCTGAAAAGAACAATCCTTTCCCCTCCCTCTCCCCAACTATGCAGGATTAGTTAGAATCAAAGAAACCATCATAAAAAGTGGCACGTCCAATGACATGCAGGAATGAAATTGCTGGTAATTCCACTCGCCTCGCATTGGTTAGGGTCACAGTGAGAAAGCTATGATCATCCCGATCGTAGTCTGGATCAGGGGCCTTCTCCTAAAACTTTTTGAATCCATTCTCTCCAACAGAAAGATCCGGGTCCATATTGGCGGAAAAAAGAGCAGGCCCAGATTACTTCACAACGGTCTCCCACAGGGCTCTGTGTTATCCCCTTTACTTTTTAACATCTACGTGTAAGACTTACCACTTACCAGCTCAAGGAAGTATATGTACGCTGATGGCCTAGCGATCCTACATCAATCTACCTCCTTTGCCAACCTGGAATCAACCTTGAACACAGACCTGAGCATCCTAGAAGAGTACTTCAAACAGTGGTACTTGAAGCCAAATCCAACAAAAACTGTGTCCACAGTATTTCACCTGAACAATGCTGAGGCGAATCGTACCTCAACCTTTCTTTCTGTGGAAAAATGGTACAACACCTTGGAGTGAACCTGGACAGAAGCCTAACCTATAAAAGACACATCATCTATCCAACAAAATTAAAACGAGAAACAATATCATTTCAAGGCTTGCTGGAACAACCTGGGGTTGTGGTGCAGAAGTCCTAAGGTCACCTGTACTAGCCCTTGCATTCTCTGCAGCAGAATATTGTGCCTCTGTCTGGGAAAGAAGTGCACACTAACATTATAGACGCCCAGCTAAACTCTACCATGTGCACAATTAGTGGGACAGTGAGAAGCACACTCTCTCCTGGCTGCCCGTCCTATCTAACATTGCTCCACCAAACATACGGAGAAGACAAGCCTTGATTAAAGAATTTAATAAAGCAATGAGCAACCTGCTCCTGCCCTGTACCAGACTCTCATAAGTCTACCTGGTCATCGCCTAAAATCTAGAAAGCCTCTCTGGTCCATGGACGAACTCTCTTCAGCTGCCCTGCCATCAACACCAGACATGTGGAGAAAATACTGGTCCAACAATCTCCCAACAAACGGTTTCCTGGTAGAAGATCCCTGTGCTCTGCAGCCTGGTTTTGCTCTTCCTAGGAAGATTTGGTCATCAATCAACAGGATCAGAACTAACCAGGGCAGATGTGGCTACCTACTACATAAATGGGGGCTGTTAGACCACCCTTATTGTGATTGTTCTCCCATGGCTCAGATGATTACTCATATTGTGTACGACTGCCCAAGGCGCCAATTTCACGGTGGTGGCCTACAGGACATCCACAAGGTGACGGATGAGGCCTTGGATTGGCTTTCCAAATGGACAATGATCTGTAGTTGTAATTACTTTTGTTTTGTTTTTTTTTTAAAAAGGAAGACTTGGAAAGTAGTTTGTGCCTTTTATGTAACGAACTTTTACATGTTAAGATTTTCATCATTTGTTTCTGGATATTGTGATTGTACATTTCACTTGCCAGTTTCACAAAGTTATATGCGTAAATAAATAACCCCAATGTGAGCATGTTAAATACACTGACCATTTACTATACAGCCTCAGTCCCAACTCCACGATGTTAATGATGATGATAATATAAAAATGTCTAATGTGTAACTTTCACTTAAACCCAAATTCAACAAAAAATGTATAATCATGACCCAAAGTTCTATAAGAATTTGAATTGCACCTATGTGAACATCATAATAATACAATCCTGGAACCTGAAGCTTTAAGTTTATATATGCAGTTTAATAATGAAAACTAAAAACTCAAAGTACATAATGCATAACATACCTTTTGAATTTCAAAGTGTAATATAGCACTAAGAAAGGTTGGTAGCTCGGTAAGTAGAGTGTAAAATCCCCAATTCTGTCCAAAATGAGTCAAAATTAATGCCCACATAGGGACTGAAGTAAATATTGCTCTCCAAGGCACCTGAGATGTCTGTTAATAAACATTAACAATTGATAAATTAATCATTTAAGTAAGAATGGTAAATGAAAGACATTTAAATGAGCCAATATGCTCTGAATATATTATTTAAAAGTTAGTAGTGGCTACTACAGTGACTCTCCCTATAGCAAACACTGCTATAACAAACTACCAAACAGTCCTGACCAAAGCCATAGGTACAATGCTTTCCTAAAAGAAATTCACTATAGTAAATTATTCCTGTAGTCCCTATGTTGCTATAAGTGAGAATCAACTGTATCAGAAATCAGCAAGTCTAATCATTGAATGAAACTACGGTTAAAAGAGGATAAAAGGAGAATGAGGTATTACCTCGAATACGTAGTTCATGTTGCTGGTAGATGAAATAAAGGACTTGAGAAAAAGATAAATTATACATTAAATGGAAAGAAATTTCAGACAGGTTTAGAGGAAAGGGCAGATAGAAATGAGAGAGAAAGAGAGGATAGACAGTAAGAGGCTAGTCTAGAATAAAGGGGAGTGAAGGAGAATTAGTAAGAAGAGTACATCCTTCCACTCTGTAGTCTCATCAGACCCAAGAATAAATGAAAAGATTTCTTTCATTATTCACAAACCTGACAACACTACTATGTCAAATCCTGCACTCACTAGAGCTTAACTTCTTGTCATTACGTACACCTTACTTATTCACCTCCCCACCTCTGTTAATGCCTAATTTCTCTAAACCTCTTTCTGAAATTTCTTTCTAGCTAACATATAAACCACTGTTTTTCCAGTTCTTAATTTTGTCAGCTAGATGAACAATCCAATCCAAAGTAAGACATCATATTCTATCCCACTTTGCACTCTGAGATAACCACTGCAATTTAAGTAAGAAAGAATGATTTGTCTTTTAATTTAAAAAAAAAAAAAGTTTTAAGACTGCATTTACTTACAATTATTAGCTTTGTTAATAATAATAATATTATAAAAAAAAAAAAGAAAATATCACACATAGTATCTCACCAACATATCTAGGCTGTCCCCAACATGTAACCTCCTCTGAAAACAAATACTCTGTGTTAGCTTATGAGAAGTGAAACCAAACTTGTGAGACAAGTTCAAGGATATTTATCCTATCTACCAAGATATACTAAAAAAATATGCTTATAAAGTTTCTTGCAATGTGCTTTAGTATGCTTTAAGCACTTTAAGCTTGGCTACTTAAAAGTATCTCGAGGATTTCTGCCTAATGGTAGACAAGATCCCAGTCAGGATCAAAGCAGCTGTTCTAAATATCCCTACAGACATGATAATTTTTCAAGACATGCCAGATCTCCAATAAGAAAAGAGGTGGTTACACACAGATTGTAGGCTGAAAGCAGAGATGCTATCAACTGTGCCGATAAGAATGTAGTTTTAGAATTCATCCCATCCTACTTTTAACATGCCTGAACTACAAGATAATTCTTTGGTCCAGGCAAATAGGCTATATGAAGAAAATTTGGTTAAAATAATGAACATGGATGGCCCACATGCATCAACAGGACACAAGTGTGGCCTAACGACAGTGTGAGTTTGATGCTCTTCATTCACGTGATGCTATTTTTCCCATCTTCCCTTTCATATATTCCCACAAGAGCCTCTGCTACCATCCACCCTGGGAATTCTAGTTTCTCTGCATTGACACACTGACTCTTTCAGAAAATAGCAATCTCTCCAGATGCCTAAGTCCTTTCTCATTCAAATGTAAGCGTCTCTCGCATACAGCTCCTTTCTGTCCTCAAATGCCCTCCAAGCATCTGCATATTCCAATCTTCTCTTCTGACATATTCTGGCTATTATGATATTCATTATTACTGCTCTTCTGCTAGCTTGTCATTATCATACCTGGGTAACATACACTATCTTTCCTCTCTGTTTTCTTTTGTACAACCTCAAGCATGAATCGTAGATCTCTCACCACCTGATTTACACTGCCTCACAAGTCATTCATGTCCACCATCACAATCATCTCATCCATGCTTTCACCCCACTTAACTGTCATAGCTACACTTTATCGTTCCTCCAGGTGAACACTCTGGCATCCTATCTTGCACATCACAGATCGAGTCTCCATAAATCATACCTCTTACCACTCTATTCCTTGATTGCTCACCTGCATCCCTCACTCTCTCTCCTCTAACCCTTTCTCTCTGTGTTCCTCTACTTACCTGCTGTCCTGGGATCACTCCATCCCTGGTTCAGCACTCCCTCGCATTGTTCTCATTCCCCCTCTCTCTGACTGTTACATTCTCTCCTCTTCTATCATTCTCATAACTCTCTCTTCTACTGTTTCTATTCTCTCCTCTTCTATCATTCCCATAACTCTCTCTCACTCCTACTCTGATTCGTCTGATTCTCATCTCATTCCCAACACATTCCACCTCTTCTTTCAGCTCATCTCTCTCTCTCTCTCTCTGCAAGTTAGCCACTCTTGCTCACCATTCATTCACTCCCACTCTGATTCGCTTGATTCTCGTCTCATTTCCAACACATTCCACTTCTTCTTTCAGCTCATCTCTCTCTCTCTCTCTCTCTCTGCAAATTAGCCACTCTTGCTCACCATTCATCCTCCTAATCAAGACAATCTCTGAAAACTTCACAATCATTCAAGCCTTCCACAATTCCCACTCTCATTTTTTCATCCATATTCTGCCCATCCTTCTCACCCTCTATCACACTATTCAATCTCTCTAGGTTGAAATTCTCCCACCCCCCAAATGCAATGACGGTTATTGTAATATCTAACTCACTAAGCTCTTCCTCCCTTCTCTCACCGGTCACATATCCAACTGCTGGAATGCATATATACTACAAGGACCACATGCCACAAAATCCTGTATTATGTTATGCAAAATAGTCCTTAAATGAGGGAGAACTTGGTGACACGCCATTTGTAATTGGAGCTAAAGCTGTCGCCATCATTCAAATAGTGCCGAGGAACTACTACAACTAAATGCTAAATACTATTAAACTATGTTATACGCTCTACTGTAAGATAATTTTTTTTTTTTTTTAATGTTGGGTCCATACACAGGAGGTTGGTTGGTCAACCTATAGTACATTAGTACTGTGTATGGGTAGCGGGTTGGGAAAGGAGGAATTTGTTTACATTTGATTTGAATGACTTTAAATTGTATTCCTTGGGAAGCACAGCAGGTGGGAGACTGTTCCACAGTGCTGCAGTTGCAGGGATAAAAGAAGAGGAAAAGAAATTTGTTCCGTTTGTTTCTTGGTGTACTGTGAAGGGATGTTGTGCAGCAGCTGCACGTGTTCCAATGAGTTTAGTACTGAGCGGAGGAATTATTGATGTTATTTCAGATGAGCATTTCCCATGGAAATATTTGTAGAATATACTCCATACTGCAGAGACCATTCGTCTGTGTGAAAGTGGGTGGGTGGGGGGGGAGAAGAGTTGCTAAGGGATGGATCATTGATAAGTCTAATTGCTCTCTTCTGTATTGAATCGAGCATTTTGAGAGAGCTTTTGGGGGGCCCCACTCCCATATGTGAGAGCACTATTCAATAGTTAGGCAGATTTGTGACTTGTATAATGTTAATAGCTGTTCGGGGGTGAAGTAATGTCTTGAGCGAAAGAGAAATCCTAGTTTTTTTGAGGCTGAGGATGCAATGTTTGAGATATGTTTGTGCCAGGAGAGGTTTGATGTGAGTATGATTCCAAGGAGTGAGATCTCAAACTGTATGGAAATTTGGGTACCATCAAAAAGGATACTGGGAAAAAATGGTTCTTTTTTATGGGAAATAGTACAGAACTGGGTTTTAATGGCGTTGAAATTTATGAGGTTATCCGAACCCCATTGTAGGATGGCTTTGAGATCAGAGTTGAGGGTGGTGGTTGATGTTCTGTAGGTTGAGATGAGTTGTGAGGGTACGGCTTATCAAATGCAAGCAAGGAGTGTAGTGTGCTGTCATCTGCAAAACTGTGTATTGGGTTGGAGGTCAATTGCAGGAGGTCATTGATATATAGCAGGAAGCGGGTTGGTGAGAGGACAGAACCTTGTGGGACCCCAGCATGAATTGGGTGATGAGAGGTTAGGGAGCCATCCACCATTACACACAGGGTGCATCCAGACAAAAAACTGGCAATCCACCTACAGAGGTCCTGAGTCAGGCCGAAGGCTTTGGAGATATCTAGTGCAACCACTTGAGATTTCACCAAACCTCTCCATTGCATTTGTCCAGAGATGGGTGACATATGTGAATAGATCTCCTGTTGATTGGCAGTGGTGGAATCCATACTGGTGGTCATTTATTTGGTGAGTGTCTTCAAGATAGTGAAGGAGTTGGGAATTGATGGTTTTTTCCATTACCTTTGACAGGACTGAGGTAAGCGAGATAGGGCGGTAATTGGATGGCAGTGACTTGTCACCCGTCTTGGGAATGGGCTGAATATAGGACAATTTCCAGTTTGTGAGATAGATTCTAGTGGAGTAGGAGAGTATATATAGTGACATAGGATAGGGGTCAGTTCTGGAGCACAAACTTTCAGAACAATTGGGGGAATGCCATCAGGACCAGGAGACTTTTTTTGTGTCTAATTTGGACAGTTTTTTTCTGATCTCATCCTGGTAAAAGGATATAGGGGGCATTGTATGTTGGGTGTCTGGAATGGTTGGGGGACATTTATCATCGTAAGTTATGCATGCATTTGAAGCAAAATATGAGGCCAGAAGACTGGCTTTTTCTGTGGGTGATGATGCAGTAGAGCCATCGGGGTGTGATAAGGGTGGGAATAATGTTGGACAGAAGTTACGGCCAATTGCTTTGGTGAGAGACCAAAAGGCTTGGCTGCCGTTTGAAAAGGCTGCTAGTTTCCTGCTTTTTGTTCTTTCTAACTCTGTTTTGGAAGCGTTGATTGTTTTTTTGCATCTATTATGGGCTTTGGTGTAAACTTTGAAGGAAGATGGGGTTCTTGATTTCAGCCAGTTGTGGTATGTCTGGTGTTTCATCTCTACAGCCTTGGCACATCTTTTGGAGAACCAGGGTTTCGTTAGGGAATGGCAGTTCAGAGTGCTGTGTGGAATGTATGTATTCATGCTGGTGAGGATTACTTTGGTAATAAGCTCATTGCATATGTTTGGGTTGGAAAGCCGGAAGCAATAGTCCAACCATGGGAATGCGGCATAGAAGTTGCAGCGGCTGTCCCACTTGGCACTGTTATAGTGCCAAACTACTCTTGTATGGTACTATACTAAATAACTAAATATGAAAACTTATCTTCTTCTTTTCCACCATAGATACATCCGACTCTGACCTCGCCTTCTCGGTAACCAAAAAATAACATAATATAAACAACAACAACTAAACTCCAAAAGCATCATCACTTGTATTACTGAAAAAAAATGTAGCGCAATTTGTGATAGAAGTCACACTATGCACCGTTTAAAAACACTTTTTTTTTCTACCTCTACATTCTTCAGTGACTCTAGCACCCTCCATTATTTCATGCTTCCATATTTGAGCACTTCTGATCAACAACTAAACTATTCAATCATCTTTGGGACACTGGTTAGTCCCAAATTCTCAGCTCATTCGTTCAGTATTCAGATGGATACCTAATAACAGGGCACACCATATGAATATGAGGATAGGACGTTAGGACAGAAGCCCAGTCAGTTCTTCACATTCCTCTCAATTATCTAGTTTCTGAATTAAACAACACCATTTAAATACAATAAATTTTTCATACATAGAATTAAATTCATGATAAAAAATTAAATACTTACTTTACATTTGGATTTACTATCACGATTTTCTTGGATATATAATAGCTCTGTTTTAGAAATTCTTGGATGTTCTTCAGGCCTTTCAAATATGAACACAGTCCAAATGACAAACCACACACAACCTAAAAGTCCTATATGCAAAATAATTGTAAAAAATGAAATTAAAAAAACATTAGTTTGTGATAACTCAGTACAGAAACATTTTGGGAAAATTTGAAGAAAAGAGCAAAGTAAACAATAATGGTAAATACATGATGAATTCCTATCAGGGCAAGAACAAGACATTGCTAATACCACATTCTAACATAAAGATGTGCACAAATTCACATGGAGTAAAGACAAAAGAAATAAGAAACTGCTCTTGACTATGCCATTTTTGAGTGTATTCATGCTGATTTAGTACAAAAGTGAATACAGAGGATTTGTAATAAGAAATTATCCTTATTTCTTCATGATAATACAGGAAAACCTTGCTTAATGTGATTAATTAATCCAACAATTAATGTGCGCTAAACAAAATCGCATTAAGCAAATACAATAAACAATAGGAATAATTATAATTCTACCATCAGTTAGCATGAATTTGAAAAAAAATTTATAAGCTATATTAGAGGATAAAATCATCAAAATTAATAAAAATCAGTCGCTTAAATTTTTATTTAATGTCTAAACATTTGATTGAGCTACTTTTTTACAAAAAAATAAATAAATAAGTGAAGATGTTTGAATAGTGCTCGACTACTTCATCTTGTAATGCAATTTACGATAGCTGGTGATCGCTTTATCAAGATTTCGGCAGACTTCGAAGCTTTGTTCCATATCAGGATCAGCATCAAACAAAATTTCCTTAGCATGCTCAATGTGATTGAAAACTATCTCAAGTTCTTTTGCAGTTAATTTCTTAGTCATAACATTATCTTCTTATTTGCACTCCTTACATTTTCCTTCATATGTACCTTGTTCTTCTAGTTGAAGGAGATCATTCTCACTTAACTGTTGTGAATGGGAATCTAGCAAGTTTCTCACATCTTCATTATCCAGTTCATTAAATCCAAGTTCTTTTCCAATTGTGTTGATTTCTTCAATAATGTTAGATCTTGTGCACGATAAACTAACTATAAATTAAAGATACCAAGAAATTGTATACTTTGTTTAATCCTTTATCCAAGTGTAAACAAACAAGTTTACACCTGAACTATTTTCAGGACTGGGGCAACTCCTATAAAGAAGCTAAGACTTCATATCACTTGCCTTAGTATCCCAAGATGCAAAGCACATCTCCTTGCAGACATGTATAATGCTATGCATTATGGGAAGAGTCACTACCCAGACCGGTTTTGACCTTTATTGAGGTCTCATCAGTGGGAGCCAGACCCAGAGGTGATACTAAGACTGAAGTAATGCAGAAGTCATAAAACTAAAGGTGCAAACTTGTTTGCTTAAACTTGGATAAAGGATTTAAACCAAGTATATAATTTCTTATTATCTTTAATTTATAGTATAACGAAGTGAAAAAACTTCCAATAACTTTCTCTAATTCAGAGTATTTTAATAATAAAGTCAGACACCTTTTTGCTACTTGTATATGAAAATATGACTTCTGCATTACTTCAACATTAGTATCACCTCTGGGTCTGGCTCCTACTTAAAAAACTTTCAATAAACTAACATAGGCTTGAGTTTAAAGTCGCCTTCTGCATTACCCCCTAATAAAAGACGATCTTTAGATACTTTGTATCCTGGTTGAGATGCTTCTCTTTTAGCTAGAAAAGTTTTTATTGGTATACGCTTCCAAAAGAGACCAGTTTTGTTCGCTGAATATGTGACAATGGTCATAATCAGCCTCCTGAATTATCCTTTGTAATTCTTCAGGAAATTTGGCTGCAGGATCTTTATCAGCACTAGCAGATTCCCCAATTATTCTTACGTTATGCAGTCCAGCTCAATTTTTAAAACTGTCAAACCATCTTAAACTTGCAGTAAAGCTTTCACATTTCTCTTGAAATATGATGAAACTCTTGAAACAGTTCTCTTTGAAATTATGTAAAAATATTCAGAATGTGTGTGCCAACCATCTAGCAATTCAGCCCACTTAGTTTTCCAGCAAACCCTGACTTCAGGACTAAGCAATTTTTCAGCTTTTTTGTGTGAACATGTTGCTCTCTACCTTAATTTAATTTTGTAATCTAATAGATAATAATAACACAACTCTAGCTTTGATGTAGTAAGGTTTTTAAGGGGATTTTTTCCACTAGAGGTCAGGCCTATAGTCTTAATGGTTGACCATAGTGTACCATGTAGATTGTAGTGCAGCTTGTTTCTCTGTATATATGTGTATACTCCAGTTGATGACCTAAATGTGAAGGTTGAAATGTCGAGTGATTATTTTGGTTTATATTAACCTAAAGTTTTACTCCAACATGGTAGCTGCTTCCATAATTTTAATGATGTATTCTGATCACTGTGTAAGCATGAAGGAAAGGATTACCTTACAAAACTTTCATAGCTTCTACATTCGGCTTTCTAAACTAAATCCAACTAACTCATCTTAAAAAAGGATAGAAAAAAACATATCTTTGAGATGATTCAAACCCAGATTTCCCAATACATATCATTGCTTCTAGCTATGCCACTGAGGCTAATCACAAAGAACAAATACAACACTATATTCCATCCCATTTTCAGTAGCATATTAAATTTAATAGTCTATTACAATCAAATAATATTACCAATATAAACCAGGTCTTTCAACATATGCACTGTAGCTGATTTTGCAGAAAGTCCAAAATTTGTAGGAAAGTGGAGGGCGGGGAGGACATGCCAACGTGTGAATCCCAAATCCTATATGGGATTCACATCTTTCCAACCAAAGGCAGAGTCATTCTTTTGACTATGATATTAAAAGTATACTCAAAATATTATGTATTATGTATGAACTAAGACAAAATCTTTGCCTTGTCACAGAAGGAATGATTTCTAAGAATGATTTACTAATTAGGAATGATTTCTAAGAATGTTTACTAATTAGGAATGATTTCTCATGACCTTGCAAAAGATTTCAGTTACTGATAAATTGCTTCATATGGGTGTGGATATCAGGCTAGTGGATTGGTGAGTGGCTCTCTGATAGATATCCAAGAAATGTATATTGGGAAGCAGTATCAGCGAATAGGAAAGTTACAAGTGGAGTTCCACAGAATTCAGTCCTGGGACCATTGCTGTTCAATCTTTCTGTCAATGATATTGTTACAGGACTATAGGGAGATGTTCAGTTGTTTGCAGATGATGTGAAGCTTGGGAGGGTTATTATTAATAGTGCTGATGTTCTGGCTCTTCAAGAGGATTTGATTAAGCTGGAAAGCTGGGTAAATCAGTTTAATGCAACTAAATGTAAGGTTTTAAAATTTGGGATCCAGAGATGGGATGCCTCATACTCACTTAGTGGAGTTATACTGGAAGAAGTAGAAGAAGCAAAGGATACTAGGGTGATTTTGAGTAAAGATTTTAAGTTCTGAGAACATATTGCAAAGGTTGTGAAGACATCTCGGAGAATTGCAGCAATGTTGAGGAGAACACTGACTGAGAGAGAAAAAGGGTGCTGATGTGGTCTGATCAAAGCTTTGATCAGACCACATCAGGATTTCTGTGCTCAGATCTGGAGGATTTGAAAGGGATGAAGTGACCTTGGAGAGGGTGGTGCAGAGACTGATAACAAAAATTATATCAGGACTGTACAACGTTGATTATGGGGATAGACTGAGAGTATGTGAACTGCATCATTTGCTGGATAGAAGGCAAAGGGGGAATATTGTCGAGACATTTAAGCTGTTGAAGGGTTGTTATTATTGTATTAACACAGGAGATTTTTCATATAGTGGAATGAGAGGGAAGGAGCAAGGACAAGGGGGCATCTCTGGAAGTTGCAAAAGAAGTGGTGAGTAAAAGGGTAAGAAGAAATTTTGGGCATGGAGAGTAGTAAGAGCATGGAATGCATTGCCTGAGAGGGTAGTGAATGTGAAGACTGTAGATGATTTTAAGGAGTGGTATGGTAGACTGTGTTATCTAGTGTTGACCGCCCATGATGAGTCTTGTGACTCCATAGTTAGGAAAATAATAATAATAATAAAGAAGGAATTAAGAGAAATTTGTATTTAAGGATAATATAGCATATCAGAATAGACTCAAGGTCATCACACTCATTGTGTAATTAAATCAGTCTTCTGATTACCAGTTTCTGGTATTTGTTGTTTCTCACACAATCAAGGAATGCATATATCAGCACCTTCCAATTACACTGTTAGTGAACTATGTACTGTCATTAGAATGTTGCAAATGAAAGTGGTCAAATTATTCAAGATTACTCACCCACAAAAGATTATAAACCAATTGCAAGTTATTACCAAGTCAGCTAATGTTTTATTTTTTTTAATATTATTTATTTATTATTTTACATAATCTTGAAACCTTGCTTTAAGACAAAGCATCAAACTTTTTTCCAAGCCACTTCAGCATCCAATAAGCAGAGCAGCAGTATCCCACTAGACAATGAAATTTATCCCCCAGCTAAAAAGACATTCAGAAAACATCCAGGCTGTCCATGCCTATAACAAGATTCAAACTTGGAACGTGTTAGTTGAAAAACACTAGTATGTTGTCCATACAGCCCACCAGACAGGCAGTGTTACTGACCAGTTTGGTTGAAAAGACCACTCAGACCATCCAACAATTTTTACAACAGCAAATAATAGTTCAAGTTAATGCTCACATATGAGAAAACAGACATTACTGTTAATTGCTCTGCCAAAGTGTCAGATATTAGCTTTGGCTCTGTGTATATCATCTTATGTAATAAGTTAAAATATCAAAAAGTTTGTGTTGGGTGAGTCTACATATAGTTCATAAATGGAAGCATGTAAATATCTCAATTCAATTTTTTACAGCTGTATAACTAAAGAGACAATAATGCTATTACAAACTGTTATGGTAAATGAAACATGGGTACAATATTACAATAGTTTCACACTTTCCTCCTGTTGGTGAGAGTAATCATGAAGTGACCACCTGGGTTGTTGCTAGCCATATGCAGATTTCTGTTAAGAAAGGATATAAGTGGAATTATAAGGCTAGTGATTATGACAAGCTTAGGAGGCAGCTAAGAGCTATAGCATGGAATGAGGAGTTGAGCTGTGAGGAAATAAATGTTGCTTGAGAGCTGACAAAGAGATAGATAACAGCATCAATGTGTGAATGTATTTCAAAGGCCAAAAGGCTGAATAAGGTAGGTTTAAAATGATGAATGAGCGGCTTAAGCATGAAATCTGGAAGAAGAAGGTACTTTGGAGACGGTACACAATGAATAATGCTAATAATCAGTTACAAGAAGAGTGTAAAGAATAAGTGAGGAGAGTGACTCAGTTAGTAAGGAAAACAAAAATGCAGTATGAGCAGAAATTGGTAAATCAGATAAAGTAAAAACCCTACAGACTTTTTTAAGATATGTGGCAAGTAGAAGGAAGAATAATCATGGTAAGATGATCACTTAATGTGATGAAAGTGGTAGAATGATGAATGCTGCAGAAGACATTGCTGAGATATTCAGTGATCAATTTATAAGGATGTTTCATCCTGATCAGGGTGGAATCATGAGGAACTTAAGTGTAGAGGATTGCTTAATTGTGAGTGAGGAGGAGGTATTTGAGGAAATAAATAAACTTGATGTCAGTAAGGCAATAGGATTTGATGACATATCACCACGCATCTCAAGGGAATGTTCTAGGGAATGCAGCAGCATTTGTATGCCTGTTTAATAAGTCTTGCAACAGAACAGGTTCCAAAGGAGTGGAAGGAGAGTAAAATTGTTCCACTGCATAAAGGTGGTGATAGGGCTGTAGCTTCAAATTATAGGCCAGTCTGTATATTTGGAGTTGTGGTGAAGGTACTGAAGAGATTGATCAGAAGCATGATACAGAAATGGGTTGATAATAGATATTCTCTGTGGTTATAAGCATGGGTTTGTTAAAGGATCAGTTTTGACCATTGTTATTCAATTTGTAAGTTAATAATATTGGGATGGGTTTAACTAGTGATATGCTGCTGTAGAGAGCCTTACAGGAGGACATGAATAGATTGCATGAATGGGCAGGTAGATGGAACTGTCAATTCATTGTTGCAAAGTGTAAAGTTTTGAGATTTGGTAAGCGACAATGGAGCAAAGGTGGAGGGATGAACTGGAACAAATTGCAGGAGTGAGATGGATGGGAGAGGCAGACAACCAAGTGATTTGGAAACCTACATCCCCCATCAACATCCATGCTAAGTATGTTTGTATCTCACTACAGCATGGATGGCTGTGAAACTCTTTGCTTACGTACAGATGATATTCAGCTAATGTATAACCACCATCCAACCTACTAGAGGTAGGAAGTGGCTTGTTTGGTCTGTTGAGCAGGGGATAGTTGTTTGGAAATACGGCTGAAGCAACTAATCTATAAAGCCAATATTGTGTCTTTAATTGTGTGTATTCTTCTGGTTGGTTTTTCTTTCTTGCAATATGAAAAACAGGTATCTAAAGCAGGAAAAACCAGATAATCGGCCCATTATCCCAACCACAGTGCTAAATGATGCATGAGATCTGCAACCATTCATGGTGGTATTCACATAAAAAATTCAGAAGTTTGTCATTTAGCAGTCATGCCAAGCCTGACTGCTTGTGGTTCAGTTGTTAATTGCTCACCATCCAACAGCCTGTGCATTCAAATCCTGCAATGAACATGGATGTATGTGACTGTCTCTGAAGGTAGATGAATTTCACTGCCTAATGTGAGGCCAATGACCTGCTTACTGGAAGCCTGAAGTGGCTTCAAAAGAAATCCATGTTTAATCTTTAGAGCAGGGTTTCTGAACCGGGTAAGAAATAAATTTTAAAAAATATTAAAAAATCCTTATCTCACCTATGGTACTAATATACTATAAGTACTATAAGCTTATAACCTTTCGTGGGTGGGAGTAAAAAAAAAAAAAAATTAAAAAAAAGTCATGTTTTGAGATGAACTGTCTCCAAACCCCTGCCCCTTTCCCCTAACTCGTATCTTTTGTTCAAGAACCACCTTACCAGCCACTGAAGATCAAATACGCATCCTCAAAAGCTTTGTCTCCATCATAGATTTCAATGTAATATCAATGGTATTACAATTTTAATATGCACTTCGCATCCATGGAAATGTGGACATATATATACGTCCTGGCCGGTAGCGTGGTTAATATCTAAATACCCAAATATTAGACCACCTTCCTTCAGCACATCAACATTCATACCTCAAACTGGGTTTCTTTTTCTGATTCCAAAGAATGGGCTGGAGGAGATGTCACTGTCGGCAGTGATCTTTCACCCACCATCTATATACCAGAATATCAGATAATTCTTCTGCAACCAATTCCAGTCATTCGCAAGTCTCCAAGCAAAAAAATCTAATCCTTATCCCCTTGCTAACCTCCTATACAATTTGAGTTTTATCACTACATGAGCACCTCCATGGCTCAGTCGGTATAGACAAAGCCCTTTGGTTAGAAAGACCTGGGTTTGATTCCCATCTGTAATGTGAGGAACCTTTATCTGGTCTCTTTTGACAAAAGGTGAGTTAGCCAGTCTCATAAGGAGGTAGGGTTTTTTTTCGCCCCATAGAAGAGGCAAATTGGTCCTCAACACACACGGATTACAGTCAGGAATACTTAAGACCCAGCCATAGGCCTGATTTGTTAGCTATATGCCAGTCCTAAGCCTGGATAAAAATGGAGGGGGAGGATTGAGATGGTTCCTTACTTCACCATAAAAGAGGCCTCATGGCTACTGCATCATCATATGCCCGGCATGGCAAACCTATGGCATGCATGCCAGAGGTGGCACATACGAAAATCTTGCTGGTGTTGGATTCTGATTATGTAGAGATTAGAGTAATTATTATTTGCTTCAGAATCCAACATGATCTTCCAACACAAAGGCTAGACTTGTAAATATTATTTAATGTAAACAACTTATTTTACATTTTAATATTCATATAACTACTTTAATTTTGTCTAATATCTAATTATTTAATCAAAGATATATGTATTAATAGTGATAAGACTGTATTAAATATTATTGAGCTATTTTAATTATTACTATGTTAATATTATAAGAACTTGTATTTGATAATTTAACTGCGCATTAATTTAAATCTAAATATTCTTATTTTGTTCCTGGTTGTAGAAGTTTAGCGTTACGCAATACCTCGATTTTATTATATTTTGTTTGGTTGTCATGGAAACGTATGTAAGTGAACGAGCACGTTTTTGGAACAGAACATGGGGAGAAAGCTAAAAGTTTACTAAAAAGGAATTAGTTAAAGAGATCACGAGAAGAATTTAGGTGGGAAAAACGGATATAAAAAGAAAAGAACGCTGATAATAAGAATTAATAAGGAAACAGAAAGAGAGAGAGAGAGAGAGGATTAGCTTGGTTGGAATCAGCGCATTCGGGAATCACAGTGCGATAATAGCGAGTCGGCAAGTCACTCAAAGAGCTAATAAAGTCTACTAGTCCAGAGGTGGTTAGCTAATAAATTGTAGAATAACAATTATAGCTTCGGAAGACGGCTGAGTGACTACTAAATAGACTAGCAATACTTGAATTGAGATTTAATTTCAGGGCCGACCTTTCAAGGACAAACAGAACCTTGAAGCAAAGCACGAAGTTACTAAAGAATAGTAGAGCTGTAAAGTTGAAGTTTACCGTTAGCTGTGTTTTGAATTATAGTGCCTAAAGAATTATTTGAATGCAGGAGGAATGAACATCTGTACATATAAAATCTCAAGTTAAAGAATTATTGTGTATTGCCTTAATTAATGAGTGATCAGTAGTACTTCAAGCAAGAACGTTTGTTTATGTGTATTGTGACCGATGATTAATTTAGTTATTGCTTAGAAGAATTATTTTAATGAGTGCCGTTTACTATTTAAAGTGTTTACAGTTATAAAAGGTGTTTACGTATAAGTAGATGAAGGAAAAAGATTATCGGTAAGCTTATTCCAACCATTAATATTTCTATACAGAGAAGCGTGTGCGTTTCATCCTGGAATTTCCTTATATTAACAGTAACTATTGGTGAGAATTAACTGAAGTGAAAATTTAAAAGTATTTGCTTGTAAAGCGGTGTTACTGCGATTTTATTGTATTTTGTAACTTAAGGAACTGTGAGAAGACTGTATTAGAGATGACAAATTTACCATTGTCTGAGTTTGTATAATAGTATTATCAGAAAGGCTGAAGTGATTATAATAACTTAATTACTGATTTGAATTTGAGTGTAAAATTTGTGATTTTAAAATTAAATGTTTGTTTTTGTTAATGATAAGTTGTATTTTGCCTGAATCTCTTTTACTGCACCAGTCTATAAATATAAATTTTCTCTATATTTGTATTAGAAATCGCGTAGCAACTATTTTTTGTTTAAGAACATCATAGTGACTAACATGTCGGATCCAAAGTAAAGGTTAAGACGAATTAGGATCCAACACTGGCACATCAACAATTTACAGATGATATCATTTTATATGCTTATAAATGATTCTTTTTTTTTTTAATTGTTACAACATGTACAAGTTAAATTTTGTTTTACACGAAAGAAACTAACCAACAAATGCATTGCCCACTGTAGGAACAAGGCCCAGCAGCTGAAAATTACAGCTGATGTTAAAAACCTCTAGTCAATGGCTGAGGGGTATAATGACATGACTCAGCTGATAGAAAACAACTGTGTTTAGTTGCCAAAACTTTTCCATCAGTGATATAAAAACTTTTCATTATTTTAAGGCTTATTAATTATCTGAAGTTTATAATCTTCAATATTTTTAGCATACGAAAAGTCACCAGCTTCAACTTTGCCAAAACACGTGACATCTAAACATACGATATTTGTGCCATGCATCTGCCAGAAGGCAGAAATAAGCAGTGGCAAGTGTATTATTGTTGCGCATAAGCACTGTGTTTTGTTTTTGCAGTAAGTGAGAATTATAAAGGTATTTTAATTTAGGCATATAATAAAATGTTGATTTTTTTGAAACTGTAAAAAATGCATTTGATTTTAGCTTTGAATATATTTGTTACAATTCTTAACATGGCTAGTGAAAATAAAAATAAAAAATTATCAGAATCGAGCAGCAGAGAGTTCCAAAGTTGGTGGACTGAAGAGTTTGGCAAGATTAACAAAGACAATAAAGCAGTATGTGTTTTATTCGAGACAGTTGTATGCAGAACACTGTCAATAAAACGTCATTATGAGACAAACCATAAATCGCTCCTTGAGAAAAGCAAAGACCAACAGAAAGAATTTATTACTTGGGCAATTAAAAATAGAAATATTCAGTCCACAATCCCAATGAAATTTATTGGCAGTCATTCAAATATAACTGCTTTTTGTATATATTCCCCATCACTAAAAGGTTTTGCTTTTAGTGATGGGGAATATATACAAAAAGCATGGTTAAAGTGCACACCAGTTCTCTTTGAGGATTTTGAAAACAAGGAAAAAATTATTCAAAGAATAAAAAACATACCTTTGGCTAGAAACACAGTGAAAGATAGAATCTTGGAAATGGCTAAAAACATAACTCATCAGCAAAAAATAGACAAAATCTTCTGGTTTAATTTCTCTTTGTCTTGATGAGAGTACTGACATAATTGGATCAACTTGTTTAGCAATGGGGAATATATACAAAAAGCATGGTTAAAATGCACACCAGTTCTTTTTGAGGATTTTGAAAACAAGGAAAAAATTATTCAAAGAATAAAAAACATACCTTTGGCTAGAAACACAGTGAAAGATAGAATTTTGGAAATGGCTAAAAACATAACTCATCAGCAAAAAATAGATATAAAATCTTCTGGTTTAATTTCTCTTTGTCTTGATGAGAGTACTGACATAATTGGATCGACTTGTTTAGCAATTTTCATTCGTTATTGTGTTGGGAATAATATCAAAGAAGAATTGATAAGTTTAACATCATTAGCAACCACAACAAAAGGAATAGATATTTGCAACACAGTTGTAAATGCACTTGATGAAAGAGAAATAGATCTTTCCAAAATTGTATCGGTAACTATTATTGGTGCTTCGCAGTATGACTGGAGAGGAAAATGGTTTTGTCAATTTATTTACCGATCATATTGAACATTCAGTTCTGGGTTTTCGTTGCATTATACATCAGCAGGTTTTATGCACAAAGCTAGTTTCAGACCACTGGAAGATATTATGAGCCCTATAACAAAATCGGTCAATTTTATATCTGCACATGCTTTAAATAAATGAAAATTTCTAGAATTATTAAATGAGGTAAACTCAGTGTACAATGGTTTATTTATGTAGAACAATGTCTAATGGTTAAGTTGTGGAAAATTTCTTCAAAGATTTGTTGAGTGTTTAGATGAAGTTACACTTTTTTTACATAATGAAAAATATAATCAATTAATGAATGTCGAAATTAATGTTTTTTTACTGATTTGTGCTTACATTTAAATGAATTAAATGTTAAACTGTAAGGTGTTAACAAGATAGTTATTGTCATGTTTGATTTAATCAAAGCATTTGAAGCTAAATTATAAATTTTCAATCATGACATTATTTCCAATACCTTCAAATATTTTCCAAATACAAAAACCTTTGCGAATCTAGAATCTCATGAAAAAACAAATCAAGTTAAATTGACACAAGAGTTTTCTGCAGTTATTCAGTCGATAATCAACAAATTTTCTTAAAGATTTACACAGTTCAGGCAATTTGTAGAAACATTACAGACACATCAGCAGATAAACTCAATCTGAAAGATATAGAAACAATTAATCGATTTTCAATTCAGTTCTATATGGAAACAAAAGTTTGATTTGAGAAATGACTTGAAAATAATTGAAAATGACCGATTATTGGGCATAATTAAAAAGAAAACTTGGAATGCCATTCCCGAAACTTTTAGTTGTTTAAAAAACTAGTGACGTTATCTCATCAATTTTCTCCTCTACATATGCTTGTGAGTCATTATTTTCCAAAAGGAATTTTATATAAAACTGTTTAAGAAATAGAATGATTAATGAATCTAGTTCAGCATGTGACACTAAAAGTGACAAAATATGAACTTGATATAAAGCATTTGGCATCCAATGTACAACAGCAAAAATTTCATTAATAAATAATTGATAATGATTTGTATACGACAATGTCTATGTCAAGTTATGAGTTCATCTTTATGAAATTCTATGTTAATTTTTAAACTTGTCTCAATAAAATTTTGCAATAATTCATTTTCTATTAATTTTTTTCCCTATTAAAAACTTTCCCCCACATTAGCAACTTGATAAATATTATTTGTAAATTTTTGGCACATGCACATAAAAAGGTTTGCCACCACTGTTATATGCTATATAAATAAATCTCTGTGTGTGGTCCACGAGTGGCCATACCAAACCTTCATAAAGAGAAATAATAACCCGCTTCATATCCACTTCTCAGTGTGTTCTTTAACATCCAAATGATCTTATCACCTATTTTGTCCCATTTTGTAATATGACCTCTGATTTTCAACTTCTTATCCACTAACACCCCTATATCCCTAGTCTCTTCAATTTCTTGCTGTCTAGTTTCATTAGTTTAGTGCATAACCTTACACTTTTCCACATTAAACTAGTATTATTATTTATCACAGACACTGTCAGTCTACTGAAAATTTAGACCAACTTCTCTGATAATTTAACCACCATCAGAGATACTGATCAGTCTATAACATGCTACCTCTGTCTTGGAGCCTCCTTTATGCAATGAAACTTTTTTGTCTCCTTTTCACTCTCTCTCATGATCTTACCAGAGCTAAGACTTAAACAAGCCTGATCAAAGGAAAGTGCCAATTCCTTTACATCTTCTGCTCATAATACATAAGCCAATATTCCATCTATTCCCATGGTCATGTTTGCAATAAGACTTGCAATATCCTTAAGCATCTTGAGTTCCTCTACCTCTATTTTTCACACTGCTCCTTGTGACATATGTTGCTGCAGTATCTCAAAGTGCTCACTCAATAGAGCACCCCAATACCCGAGAATTTTCTTTGCCATATCTAATTCTTAATTTCCTCTTATAATTTATAATTTCCTCATGAAACACATCATACACTTCCATCTCTATTTCTGTCAGGATGTCGTCCTCATCTAACCATGACTCACTTATTCCAACAATTTTGGCTTGAACAGACTCAATTAGTGCAATCATTTCATCTGCCTTGTTTCTTACACTTCTAGCATTTGTATACAAACACAAAGCTCATTCCTGGATCTATAGCTAGTTCCACTGATACCACTCATTCGTTATGATCTCTCCATGCTCGACTGGGGACATTTCAATTTCTGCTTATTCATTTTAGAACCCTCTTCAATTCCAACTGTTTCTTCATGATCCCGGGTCATCCCATTCATTTCCTGTCTGCACATGCTCTCACATCCTCTTGGAGCATCCACCTTTCTTACACTGTGTACCCCTGTCCACCCTGAGCCTCCCCGTTTCCCTGTTCATCTTGCACACCCATTCTCTAATTTTCCATACTCGTGCCACTCACTTCCTCATTCATAACCACCTCTTCAATCTTTAATGTCGTACTCTCCTGCTCTTCCACATCACTTCCCACTTGATCTGATTCAATAAGACTTGTAATATCCTTAAGCATATTGAGTTCCTCTACCTCTATTTTTAAATAGAGGTAGAGGAACTCATTATTACTTCTCTACCTTCCAGCAGCAGTCTCTCCAAGCAACTCACAACATAACCACTCAAATGCAGTCCACCGCTCCCATGCAGTTCACTTTGTCCTTCAAACTCATTCCACACATTAACAAATTGTACTCTCCTCTCCTCACATGTTTCAGCCAACAAATCATTTATAATCCTTGCTCTCCGTCTCATCTCACCACAGTCATACCTAGGCAACACGTTTACTACCCTTCCTGTCACACTATTCTCTTTTATCCATCTAAGCAGCTTCCTGATATCCATTCTGGTGTGCTCTTTGTCCTCTGGCAAGTCATTCGTACCCCAGTGGTGAGCTATAAGGGATTCACGCAAGTCTTTTTGTTAAATTTTTCTCAAATTTGGGAGCCCCTTGTTCTTCTTGTTTACTTTTTAATTTTTTCAAAAAAAAACATTTTTTTGAAACATATTAAGCGACAAACTCATAAGGTAACCTAACAAAAATTAGTCTATTCGGCAGTGTATAGATTATTTGGAATTATTGTTTCAACTCCTCTATAACGAATGCACCCAAGTTTGAACATAAAATAAGCACATGCCCTATCTTTACTCTTCTCCCTTCTGGTAGCCAATCATATGGTAAAACCAGTAGCCAATCAAATGTTTTATAAAAGATTATAAAAGATTTCACTCTTATTATATTTTGATAGTTAAAAAATGTTTTTCTTATGTAAGTTAAATTAACACAGTTGATTGTGTGCAAATATTTCATGTTTAGATCATGAAATATTTGTTTAAAAATGATAGCCTTTAGAGGTTGATTGTCCTCTCATACATTTTGATTGGAATTTGTACACAAGCTGTATTAATAAAAGTTTTTGTGTGAAATATGGCTTTTTTTTTCCCTCCACGATGCGAGCCCTTTGTTAAAATTTCCATAGCTCACCACTGTTCGTACTTATTAAAACCATCAACTCCTTTACTCGCTCCCTCCTAATATCCAATGCCTCAATCACTCTACTCATTTTACCGCCTGGTAAAATGAGTAGAGTGATTAATAATTTATATTAATCACTCTACTAAAATATTAATAATTTATAAATAAAATATTAATATTTTTTATTTATAATAAAAAATTATAAATAAAATATTAATAATTTATAGTGATTAATAACACCTTTAATAATGGAGTCGGCATACAACACCACTCACCCATCTTTCGTTAGCTCTTTATTTGTTTTAATCGTTTTCACCCAAATTTTCTTAATTTCACTCGGTATCCATTTCATCTCTTGCCTTATCCAATCCAATTCAACTTTCGAATCTCGCATCACATTCTCTCTGTCATTCAATCTTTCTAATTTTCGAACTCTAGACTCCCTTCATAAGCAGCAGTTAGCTAATGAAGTCAAAAAGAATCCGAAGGAGTTCTTTCGATATGTAGCCAGCAAAAGAAAGAATGATTATGGAAAGATGACAGTGATTGCAGAAAATGGTATAAAGACAGTTGCAGAAAGTGTGGTGGAGACACTTAATGAGCAGTTCATAAAGGTCTTTCAATTTTGTGAATGTGACTTCATGGAGAGATTGAGAGCAGTTGATGATGGGGAAGAGAGAGACTGACTGTAAGTGAGCAAGAGGTGTATGGGGAGTTGAGCAAACTAGATGGAAATAAGGCTGTGGGACTTGATGATATATCACCACATATTCTGAAGAAATGTGCCAGGAAGTTGACGCCAGCCTTGACATATTTTTTTAATACAAGTTTTGCACTCGGTCAAGTCCCTAAGGAGTGGAAGGAGGGCAAGATTGTGCCATTTCATAAAGGAGGTGAGCGAACTCAAGCATCAAACTATAGGCTTATCTGTGTGTCAGGTGTTATGGTTAAGTTGTTGGAGAAGCTTGTGAAAACTAGGATCCAGAGTTGGTTTGACAACAATGGTATTATCTTTGATGGACAGCATGGATTTGCTAAAGGGAGGTCATGTTTTAGTAATCTACTTACTTATTACAATAAGGTGACTGCTTCCATGGACAGAGGAGAAGGATACACAGTAATATACTTAGATTTTGCAAAGGCTTTTGATAGATTACCGCATAATAAGTTGATAGTCAAACTAGAGCAGATGGGGTTGGATTGGAGACTGGCTATTTGATAGGTATCAACAAGTTGTTTATGGGGGAGCAATATCCAGGAAAAGGAAAGTTACTAGTGGTGTGCCTCAGGGGTCTGTTTTAGGATCATTGCTGTTTAACTTGTAAATTAATGATATTGGAGAAAATTTGGATGGAGATATTCAGTTGTTTGCAGATGATGCAAAGTTGAGACAAACCATGAAGAGTAGAGAAGATGTTGTGGCCTTACAAGAAGACTTGAATAAATTGAGTGATTGCGCACAGGAATGGGGATGCGAGTTCAATGTTGCAAAATGTAAGGTGTTAAAATTTGGAAAACAAAAATGGGATGCAGAATTTATACTTGGCGAGGATATATTGTCAGAGGTGGAGGAAATAAGAGATCTAGGGGTGATAGTGGATAAGGATCTGAAATTTAGAGGATACATAGCCAAAATTGTGAAGACAACACAAAGGCTTCTGGGAATGATGCGGAGGATACTGACTTGTAGAAGTAGGGAGATTCTTGTTCCATTGTATAAGGCTTTGATTAGGCCCAGATTTGGTCACCTGGTTTTCAGAAGGACGAAGAGATGTCAGAAAGGGTCCAGCGGCGACTAACTAAGGTAGTTTCGAGTATGAGGAAAGATTGAGAAGATGCAACTTGCAGAGTCTGGTGGGCAGGAGGAAGAGGAAAGATATGATAGAGACCTATAAGTTAGTAAGGGATTGTAATTCATCTCCTGTTCAATTTTGTTTTTCAGTAGTGACTCACTCTATGCTTGGCAGTGTTTTTCCTTCCACATGATCTAATTTTCTCTTCGCAAATATAAAACTGACCTCAAACACATCTGACAGTAGTAATGAATATAGAATACAGGACAGAAAGTAGGAACTGGGCAATTCATGGAATTTATGCCACTGCCAAGTTGAATTTCAGTCTTTTGATGAAAGATCAACAATAACAATGATAATATTACTAATAACTTACCAAAAACATAAAACACAGATGGCCAACCACCAAGAAAGTCTGAGCCTGCTAATATTCCAGATAATGGCATAGCTACAACTGTTCCTATCTGAGATCCACTATAGATAATTGTAGATAAAAGACTTCTTTCTCCTTTTGGCAACCAACTACCCAACATTGAATGCATGGCAGGAAATGTTACTCCCTATAAAATGAAAAACAGTTTTTTGTTGTTGTTGTTAATTTTTATTTATTTTCATTCATTCTTTCAAGAAAATAAGTTTATTTTCACCAGAGAGAGAGAGAGAGATTTATATAATGTCCATAAAATATCAAAATCCATTCTCCTGATCAAATATAGTGGCATTGTAGTGTTGGACCTGTTGAATTTTAGTGTATGCTAATTTTAAGAAGCTGTATTTGCATAATCTCAGAATAAAGTAGTGTGCAAATTATTGTAGGTAGCAAAGTTTCTCATTTTCAACATTTCCTTCATTAATCAACATTTGTGATTATGCCTAATCTTTGGTAGCTATTGATGTTTTTAATTGGTACTCAAACATATCATTGTAATGGAAGCAAAGATATCACTGCTTGAGGAAAATATGAAACACTGTAAGATGTAGCATATATATGCGACGTATTTGTCAGCAAGAGTTTAAAAAGAGCAAAAATAGTGTGTGTGTGTGTGTGTGTGTGTGTGAGAGAGAGAGAGAGAGAGAGAGATGAAAGCATTTTGAAAGTTCTGAAGGGTAGTGTCAAAAGTCACAAAGGATGCATCAATAATTTATTCAATAAATTCAATAAAAATATAATCAATAATTTATTAGGACACCTTCTTGGCAATTCTCATAGTAGGGTATATGTAAATTCTGTTTGCTACAAACTTGGTATTTCTAGGTCTACCTACTCACTGATGAGACTCAATAAAGGTTGAAACCGGTCTGGGTAGTGACCTGCTCTCACTCATAATGTAGAACAGTAATACAGCTCCTAGGAGCTGGGTTTCACATTATGGGGAAATATCAAGAATAGTGATCAGAGCTTGCTCCACCCTTACCATGAGTTGCCTCAGTGTTGCACTCCCTAAAAGGTCAGTTGTAACACTATCCAGGTATTTGCTTACACTTGGACTCGCCGAACTTTATACATTTACTATATTCGGCATGAAACTCTTTGAGTTTCTTATTCGCTATGAAACAATATGGGATGTAATATCCCTTAACTTAAATAAGATGGAAAAATATATTGAAAAAAAAGATGATACCAATGAGGAAAATGATGTAAAAGTTATGTGGGAAATCTTTCACTGGTAAAAGCCTGCACTCAAGCAGCTGAAGAAATGTGTAACAAATGGTATATCAGAGAGAAGTAAGAAAAGCAAAGTGCAAAGGAAAAAACAGAGAAGAAAAAAAAATGCAAATGGAAAAAAGAAAAATAAACTAAGTAATAACAGAAATTTATTAGTCGTAAAATACATCTATTAATCTCACCACCTAAAATAGAACTGGTGGCTTCTTCAGGGCTTAAAAATCAAAAATATTAGATCACAAAGTTGACTCAACACTAAATAACCATTACACGACAAATAAGTAAATTCATGCTAAATTCATAAATGTAAAATCATTAGGCATGCATTAGCTGTCTGCAGTATTAGCAAAGATGAAACTCTGATGCTGAAAGATTTAAAAAGCAATTTTCGTATGTCACTTAAAATCAGTCATAGGTTTTTATTCAATGATCTGCATAATTGGATGACCGTAACCAATTCCTTGAGAAGTCTAGAATAAAAATTATTTTCTACATAAGGCATGGTTGAAAAGTTTCAATCAATTGCATGATTGGTGTTATAAGTAAGGTTGGCCAGACCATATCTATCTTTTCTTTTATGCTCAACATCTGCAACATGTTCCTTCTTTCTTGCCTCAAATCCATTGCTTGTCTGTCCTATGTAAACTGAACCACAATATCATAGCATGGAATTCTATATAACCCTGGATATTTGTAGAAAGGTGTGCAGCATATCTTTAGAAGACCTCAGGAGGCTGTGAACAGTTTAAATTGGTTTAAAAGTTTCTGTGATATCGTGATCTTTGAAAAGAGATGCTATTTTAATTGATAGACTGCCAATATATGAAACTGTGATTAAATCTCTATACTGGATATTCTGGTTACTGACAGCAGTAGGATTTGAAAATAAAATCCTATCAACTGTTTTGTTGAAATGCCCACTGAGAAAAAATAAAATAAAAAATGAGAGTCTGAAGTTCTGTCTTGAGTTAATCATCATTTTGTATGATAGAAATTGTTTGATTCTTTATGATGTGGATTAAGCCTAATTTCTGAGGATGGTGAAGGGATAACGCATGCAGATATTGCAGATATTATACATCATTTTTCAGACTTTTCAGTGATGAGAACATCAAGAAAATGAAGTTTTCCATCTTTTTCAAGCTTTAACGTAAATTTGATAGTGGGATTGTAAGAGTCAAGGGAATAAAGAAATTGTTGCAGGCTTGGAAGATCATGTTTCTAAATAAAGATATCATCCACATATTTCCTATTTAAATAAAGACAAAAAAGGCAAAGCTTTGTCACACTCTTCAAGTACATCTGATATACTGCAATTCTCATTACTAAATCACTTAAGGAATTGACAACGTACATACGAATATAAATTAAATTACACTTTAATAAATATTTCCGATATTTTGGCAACATCACGTTGCCATCTTCAAAAGGAACTTACAAAAAAGGCACATGCATGTAGGCACTACAACACAGTAACTGAGAATGAAGTGATGAAGCTACTGTTCTCCTAAAAGCCCTGATGGTGCCCCCTAGGTGTTCTTGGACGGGCTAAGTAGGTGTTCTTGGACGTTGGGGCTGAAGGTCTGTTGATGTAAGCCTCCCAAATTTGGGGCAGTCTCATACAACTAAATTTGTTGAGGTTTGGAGAGTTCCTTACGGCTGAGGCTGATTCCATAAATAGTCTTTCGAATTTGTATTTGCCAAGGTATATTACTGTAGCTTTCTTCCACCGTATTCTGTGGCGTGTATCCAGAGCATGGTCAGCAAGACCAGAATGGCTGCACTTGTGAAAACGAATGTAGTCCTTGTGTTCCGAAATTCTGATATTCGCTGTCCTGCCTGTTTGGCCAAAGTTAGACAGTTTACAGCTGCAAGGGACCTGGTATACACCAGGTAGGCCTATGGGAGGTGGTTGGTCTTTAGTGGAGCGGATAAGGGATGCCAATTTTCTGTATGGTCTGTAGCAGGAGGTCAAGTCATGTTTTTTTAAGATTTTGATGATTTTTTCTGAGGTGCCACGGATGTAGGGAATGGCGATGGATTTAGAGTAATTCTTGCTGTGGATGGGGGAAGGGGGGGTTGTGGTTTGTAGGTTTCAATATTTTTTTGATTTTTTTGGGGGGGGGGAGGGAGTAGCCGTTGGCTGAGAAAGTGTTGAGGATGTGATTTAGTTCAGTGTTTAGGGCCATGTCGTTAGAACAGATTAGTTTAGCCCTTGTATAGTGTTTTCACCACTCCATATTGTTGTGAGGAGGGAGGGGGGGGGGGTGTTGGTGAAATCACTTCATTCACAGTTACTGTGTTGTAGTGCCTACATGCACGTACCTTTTTTTGCAAGTTACTTTTGAAGATGGTAACATGACGTTGTCGAAATAGCGGAAATATTTATTAAAGTGCAATTTAATTTATATTTGTATCTACGTTGTCAATTCCTTAAGTGATTCAGTAATGCATAACCAACGTATAAGCTTGTCTACGAGAATTATCATCATCTATGGAGATGCGATTGCACGGAAGGCCTTCCAATACGGTAAAATGAAGTTGTTTAGACAATTAAATCGCCTAACTTTCCTAAAACGCTGCCGGGATAATCAGGTAATCCCGAATTGTGTAAAATTCAAGCACCGTTTTGTTTCACAAAAAGCTCTCCGTATCTATAACCACACCAGCTACGCTTTGCTTCGGGAACAAATCGCCGCCACGCAGTTTCTCTTAGCAGACATTAACAAAGCTATTCGTGCTTTTGAAGAAGAGCTTTCATGCACTTTAAATCACGAGCTTTGGTCAATTTTACATGACGTCTTGTGTACTGCTGCAGACAAAGAATTTGAAAAAATATGAGGTCAACAGATGAAAAACTTAAAAAAGAACTCAATCGTCAATCCAAAACTTCCTACCAACACCATAATCAACCTTCCTTCAGTCACCTTGAAGTCTGAAGCACTCAACGTGCTTTCAAGTGGCCACAACTTCGCCATTGCTCCCAGAAAAATACCTAGTGAGGATATTATGATCCAGATAGAACGCAGAATCTGCCACCTTCCAAATCAAATCGCCAACAGTGTAAGACAGGATGTAGCTTGTGACCTCTCCAAAGCAAGACCACCAAACACCAACATATCCAACAAGGAATATAAAGCTCTGCAGGAAATGAGGAATAATAAAAAAATAGTCATCACCAAAGCAGATAAGGGAAACGCAACTGTAGTACTTAACCAAAAGGACTACACGAGTAAGCTTAATGCTCTTCTATTAGATTGGACGACTTTCCTCCCCATCGAATACAATCCCACCAACTCACAAATTAGAAAACTTCACAGGCTCCTTAAGAAAGTCTCTTTTTTTTCTTTTCTTTTAGGCTTACACGGTGATCAGAATGCATTTTTGAAAATTATGGAGACCACTACCGTGTTTGAATAAAAACTTTAGTTTAATATAACTAAAATCTACATTCGACGTTTATGTCACGGTCATCTTCTGGAGCATACAAATATACACAGGAAACAAGCTATACTATAATCAAACTGGTTCGTTAAAGACACTGACCAACTGCTACCACAATTGTTGGCCTGACCTCTGGTGAAAAAAAATAAAAAAATTAAAATAAATAAATAAAAAAAAAAATAAAATAAAATAAAAAAATAAAAACAAAAAAAAATAAAAATAAAAATTTATACATCAACGCTAGAGTCCTATTATTAGTGTTGTCTAATATATATATATATTAACATCATTCCAGCCAGTTGGTATGGAATGGTTTCTAATACTAGTTCCAACTGGCTGGAATGATGTTAATATATATAACTTATATATATTAACATGTTAATAAATAAATAAATAAATAAAATTATACATCAACGCTACAGTCCTATAATTAGTGTTGTCTAATATATATTAACATCATTCCAGCATATATTAGACAACATTAATAATAGGACTGTAGCGTTGATGTATAATTTTTTTTATTTATTTATTTTTTTTTTTTTTGTTTTTATTTTTTATTTTATTTATTTATTTTTTAATTTTTTTTTTTTTTCACCAGAGGTCAGGCCAACAATTGTGGTAGCGGTTGGTCAGTGTCTTTAACAAACCAGTTTGATTGTTGTATAGCTTGTTTCCCGTGTATATTTGTGCGCTCCAGAAGATGACCTTGACATAAAGGTCGAAACGTCGAATGTAGATTTTAGTTATATTAAACTAAAGTTTTTATTCAAACACGGTAGTTGTCTCCATAATTTTCAAAAATGCGTAAGAAAGTCACTGCTTAGCCTGTAGAAGTTACCAACAGATTAAAGCCATTTAACTCTATACCCCCACCCCCATATTTACGGACTCCCAAAAATACCTAAAGAAAATGTGCCATTATGTTCCATAGTGGATGGCATTGATTCCCCAACATACAAATTAGCTAAACATTTGGCCAAAGAGCTCACATACCATACTGGCAACACACCATCACACATAAAAAACTCAGCCCACTTCAAAGCCAGCATAGAAAACCTTACACTCCAACATAATGGTCAGTTTTGACGTCTCCTCCTCCTTATTCACAAATGTCCCACTCAAGGAAACTTTAGAGATAATCCAAGCTAAATTTTTTGTCCCAATATCTCAGCCCTATTTCAGTTCACAACAAACTCAGGCTATTTCGTTTGGCAGGGAAAATTCTACAAACAAATAGAGGGGACAGTCATGGGTTCACCACTCTCCCCACCCTTGGCCAATTTCTTTATGGAGACCTTTGAAGAAAAAGCCTTAGCCTCTGCCCTATAAAAACCAACCATATGGCTTCGCTACGTTGTTGTTGATGATGTGTTCGCTATCTGGCCACATGGCTCTGATACACTCCTCTCCTTCTTAACACACTTAAACTACCAACACGCCAGAATCAAGTTCACATTGGAAAAAGAGGAAAACAACAGTCTCCCTTTCCTAGACACACTAGTCACCCAACAGCCTGATGGAACCTTGGTTTTCTCAGTTTATAGAAAACCCAACCATACAGGCAGGTACATTCACCAAAAATTCCACTCCCCCCCCCCCATCACAACAATATGGAGTGGTGAAAACACTATACAACAGGGCTAAACTAATCTGTTCTAACGACATGGCCCTAAACACTGAACTAAATCACATCCTCAACACTTTCTCAGCCAACGGCTACTCCCCCCCCCCCCAAAAAAAAAAATCAAAAAAATATTGAAACCTACAAACCACAACCCCCCCTTCCCCCATCCACAACAAGAATTACTCTAAATCCATCACCATTCCCTACATCCGTGGCACCTCGGAAAAAATCATCAAAATCTTAAAAAAACATGACTTGACCTCCTGCTACAGACCATACAGAAAATTGGCATCCCTTATCCGCTCCACTAAAGACCAACCACCTCCCCTAGACCTACCTGGTGTATACCAGGTCCCTTGCAGCTGTAAACTGTCTAACTTTGGCCAAACAGGCAGGACAGCGAATATCAGAATTTCGGAACACAAGGACTACATCCGTTTTCACAAGTGCAGCCATTCTGGTCTTGCTGACCATGCTCTGGATACACGCCACAGAATACGGTGGAAGAAAGCTACAGTAATATACCTTGGCAAATACAAATTCGAAAGAATATTCATGGAATCAGCCTCAGCCATAAGGAACTCTCCAAACCTCAACAAATTTAGTTGTATGAGACTGCCCCAAATTTGGGAGGCTTGCATCAGCAGACCTTCAGCCCCAACGTCCAAGAACACCTACTTAGCCCGTCCAAGAACACCTAGGGGGCACCATCAAGACTTTTAGGAGAACAGTAGCTTCATCACTTCATTCTCAGTTACTGTGTTGTAGTGCCTACATGCATGTGCCTTTTTTGTAAGTTCCTTTTGAAGATGGCAACGTGACGTTGCCGAAATATCGGAAATATTTATTATTAAAGTGTAATTTAATTTATATTCGTATCTACGTTGTCAATTCCTTAAGTGATTTAGTAATGCATAACCAACGTATAAGCCTGTCTACAAGAATGCAATTCTCATCATATATCAGATGTACTTGATGAGTGTGATGAAACTGTTTTCTGGGAGCACAGGAAATGTGAATGAACTATTAAATGCAAAAAGGTGAAAGAGATGACAGTTGATACAAATGACTTAAATTATGACAATAGAGAATATGTAAGAATTAGAAAGAACTATGGAAGAAGCAATCTCTTGTTTGTTTATGCTTGGATAAAGATTAAATTATGAACACAATTTGAGAATTCCAGTATAATGATATGACCATAACTAATTATAAGAGAAAGAAACTTTCTGGGTTCTACAACTCTCTACTAGTTTTGTATGGGGATGCATGCTATCAATAGGTCAAGAATTCATAAGGTGGCTTATAGGAAATTTTTTTTTCTGTTTGATCTGGACATGAAAGCGGAGTTGGTGAAGATGAGGCTAGAGATGAAGTGTATGAGAATTGAAATGAAGAGAATTTTATTTTTCAAGCAGCTGAAGAAATGTGTAAATCTGTATGGAGATTCCATCATTAGAGGCACGGTGAATGAGAAGGTGCACAAGGTTTGTTTTCCTGGATGTAGAATGAGAAGAGTGAATTAAGATGACCTTAATGTGAGTGTCGAAATGTCGAGTATATATTTTGGTTTATATTAAACTAAAGTTTTACTCTAACAGGGTAGTTGGTATCCATAATTTTCATAATGTAAGAGTTATGCTTCATTTAAAGTAGAGATACAAGGGGTAAAGAGTGGCAGTGATTTTGAAGCAATATTGTGTAAGGTGAAGGTGTACAGGATGAAATATTTGGTTGGGTGTTGCTATAGATCAGATAATGTGGATGGCAGCGAGAAGGAAATGTATATGCAAATAAGAAAAGAATGATCATTATGGGTAGGGTTACCACACATCCCAGTTTGGTTTATCTCAGTCGAGATCAAGTCAGGGATAGTCATTAAAGGATGCACAGGTACCTATAAGGAAAACCAATTCATTAGAATATTTAATCACTGTTAATACATGAACTTATTTAATTACATGGAGATATATTAAAATTGGTTTCCTGGTTTATATAATTTTTTCTGCTCTTTGTTGCAAAAAATAAAAAATAAAATAAAGTCAATTTTTGTAAGATTACCACTCATCTCTGATTCTAAAATACTTATCATTTTGACATTTTAGATGGCATATCATACCAGCAGATAGCAGATTTTTTTGTAGTTATTGCCAACATGCTTTTCACCTTGAATATTGTTATTATAACCCTGATTTCAATCAAAGCCCATAGGATAGATTTATAGATTTAGCATGGTGTGATTTTGAACTTTTTAAATTTCATATCACATATATAGGCACACTGTTAACAGAGTGGGTAAGCAAACTGACTGGCAGATCAAAATGTTGTTGTTATTATTATTATTACGGGTATCTCCATGGAGTCAGTAGACTCATCGCGGGAGACCCAAACTAGCAAAACAATATCTGTCATATCTCTTCTTGAATTCATTTACAGATGAAGAGCTCACAACAAAGTCAGGCAATGAATTCCACTCATTCACCACCCTCCAGGCAAAAAACCTTGTTCTGACACCTTTGTTAACCACACTCTTCTTTAATTTCCAGAGATGACCTCTTGTTCTTCCATCACTATCACACAGCTGAAACATTTCCCCTGCATCAATCCTATAAAAACCTTTTAGTAATTTGAATGTTTCTATCATATCCCCTCTTCTTTGCCTATCAACCAATCTCTGCAATCCACAAGCTCTCAATCTATCAATGTAGGGAGCATTTTTTATATCACTCACCAACTTGGTCACTCTTCTCTGAACCCTCTCCACAGCCTCCTCATCTCCAAGGAATCCAGGTGACCAGACCTGAGCACAGTAATCCAAATGTGGAAGTATCAATGCTTTATAAAGGGGAATAATAACCTCTTTATCTCTGGATGTCAGTGTGTTCCTCAACAACCAAGTAATCCTATGTGCAATCTTGGACACCTTAGCAATGTGTCCTCTGAACTTCATCTCCTTATCTACCAATACCCCTAAGTCCCTAGCCTCATCAATCTCTTGGAGTACCTTTCCATCTATGTAGTACACAGCTGGTAATCTTTTAATCCCAAAATGCAAGACTTTACACTTTTCCACATTGAACTGACATCCATTTTCTTTTGCCCATTTTACCAGCTTATTTAAATCCTCCTGCAAACTTTCAACATCAGCTTGATTTTTTATTGCACTACACAACTTTGCATCATCAGCAAACAACTGAATATCTCCCTTTAAGCCGTTTCCTATATCATTTATATACAAATTAAACAACATTGGCCCAAGCACAGACATGTTAGGTGACATCTGTGAAGCTAAGCTTGCAATTTGTACTGATATATTCTTTGGTGTGTGATCAATAGATAAAATACAAAAATTAAAACTTTTCAGTTTAAATAGCCTCAATTTTCAAAAAAAAAAAGGTTTTCTCTCTTTTACTGGAAAATGGTCCAATATATTTGTTTTAATTTTTAAATTACAAAATGTTTTTATTTGTCCAAATTTTACTACAATTTTCAGTGATGATAAATTATTTTGTGGAGGGAAAAGCATTTTTTTTGTTTTGTTTGTTTGTTTGTGTACATTATAACATAATTTTTAGTTTAAACTAGATTAGTTTTGTTAATTGTTTGATTAGCCTCTGGTAAATTTGCTTGCGCTGGTTCTTTCAGTAAATCACTTTTTCAAATTATCAGATTCACAAAGTAACTGCTCATCAACTCTCATCCTTCATTATTTGAAAAACAGTTGAATCTATTACTGAAGAAATCAAATTACATTCGTATAATTTAATGCTCAAGACATAAAATGAAAAACAGCAGAAAGAATGAAAAATTGGCAAAATATGCACATCTTTTTTTTATCCAGTTTTGTTGTAATACTTGTGAATATTCATCTTCACTTAAATATTATTATCATCATCATCTGGGACCTCCAAGGAGTCAAGGACTCAATCGAGGGAGGATATCATTAAAACCAGCTGTCATACCTTCCCTTAAATTCATTCACACTAGATGCACTCACTACCTCTTGTTGTGTTGTTACTTTTTATATGTTGTTATTGTGTCTTGTATCTCTCTCACTGATATATCGGGACAACGCATTTAATATTAGCCTTTCTTATTACTGTCGCAACATCAAGTTCCACCACGCGTGTCTCTATGTTAAATAGGTTGTGTCATTGTTATGCGATCCACATTAGTAATAAGCTTAGCCTTTCGTCTCGTTTCTTTTATGTTCCTTCTTACTTAACCTTTAAGGGCCACCAGAAGATTACCTGTTCCCTGAATTCTATATATTATCCTGATCACTCAAGCAAATTTATTTTTTTTACTGCGCCAGCCTGAGCTTTAAAGTTAGAGATAGACACTGCCTTTAGGTTAATTATAGAATTTCAGGTGCTACTAACAATACAATTAAATTCCTAGAAACTTGGGCTCTCTGGCATAATTTTACTCTTATTTGCAGTCGTGCCCTTACTTTCACTTGGGGTATTCCCACACACTCATACGTACTCAGGTTTGATATTTTATGAAGGGTCAGAGTCAGTCAATATGATCAGAAACACATATAGTTAAAGAATCAAACGTATTAAATTCAATTAGTGATGCTATACAAGTTAGATTGATCATCAAATTCTAAAGTTAAATCACTACCTTTCATTCACTCTCTCAGTCTTACATTAATTTTAGTATTCTACTTCAACGTATCAGAAATTCAATGTCTCAATACACATTACATTTAAGATTACAATTCAATTTTATCACTAAGTGCAGAGTATTAGCAAAATTCAATATTTCAATAACTCAATACACATTACATTTAAGATTACAATTCATTTTTTTCATTAAGTTCAGAGTATTAGCAAAATTCAATATTTCAATAACTCAATACACATTACATTTAAGATTTACAATTCATTTTAATATTAAGGCACTTTAACACACTTTATAACATCTCTCAGAATAAGCATGACAGAATCTCTATCTGGTTGAAAGTTCCTAAAGTTCGCTTCAAGAAAACATAGTCAATTTTACAGATCTAAACTTTTCACTCTTTCTTCTAATACAAATTTCAAATTTTCGCTCTCTTAAATGTTAGTCAATTTCAAAAGGGCTAGAATAAGTGAGAGTACTTATCTATTCTTTTTCTTCGGTTTCCTGCCGTCCTTCGTCCTTTGTTTCGAATCTGGTTGTCTCGACTTCAACGCCACGCGGGTTACATGCGTTCGCTTGGGCTGGACGCTATACTTCTGCTTAGGATTTTTTTACGTAGATGATTTTCTCACCACGGCCTGCGGTAAATCTTGCCGAAACTCTACTATGGTGCCATTCTGAACTCTATCATAAGTCAGCCCTCAAATATGAGAGCTGAACCACGAAGAACTCTCGGAGCACACAGAGAGAAAACTCAGGAACAAGAAAAAACAGGGGGTCATTTTCTTCCGTGTCTCGGGTTTTATTCCTTCTCCAGAGTGCCACCTTTCCGAGTTTGAAATTTCTCATCGTTTCACCCACTGGTCTCCGTTCAGGTGACTTCACCGATTAACATACGGGACTTTTTGGTTCAGGGAACGTATGCGTCATTGTGCCTTCTAAGATATAATGCCCGCGGGTGCTTTCTCTGATCTTACAGTATTTAGGGTGATCTTTGCCCTATGTCGTTGAATAGTTTGCATTCTTTCACTTACATTATTTCATTAACAATTCCTCTCTTATTTTGCCCTTTTTTCTGACTTACATTTATGCTAGCCATTTAGATATAAAGTTTTAAAATTCACAAATTATTATGTAGGAAGTTGTTATAAACAAAAAACACATTCTTACTGCTGAAAGATAAGTATGCAAGTGTGATTTTTTTGAAAATTGTTAGATTCTGGAATGGTGACGTCAGGTAAATTCTGAAGTCGCCTATTTCAGATCTAACACTCTAAAGGCAAACTATTACACTCACTCACTGCTCTGCAGGAGAAAAACCTAGCTATTACCAGTTTCTTGACTGCAAACAAACTTAATTTCCATGGATGCCCCTGTATTCTCTTTCCACTTTCCATATAACAGAAATTTTCAACAGATGTTATTCTATAATATCCATTCAAAAGTTTATAGACCTCTATCATATCACCCCTCTTTCTCCAGTTAATCAGAATTTGTAATCCACATACTCGCAATCTGTCCTCATAATCTAAATCCCATAATCCACATATCATTTTTGTAACTCTTATTTGCACTCTTTCCACTTCTTTATCCCCTTGGAATCTGGGAAGACCAAATCTGCACACAATAATCCAAGTGTGGTCTTACCAAAGCCTTATAAAGAGGCAAAATGACTTCCTTATATATTGTTATTATCATCAGATGCAAATGGAATCAAGAGACTCATCACAGAAGGACCTTCTGTGATGAGTCTCCTATGACTCCCTCTCTCACACACACAGCTCTGTTTCCACACTCACTACACCTTCAGGCAATGCATTCCAATAGCCTATTCTCCATGCAAAAAACACTACTTCTCACTCCTTGCTGACACCCTCATACAGCTTCCAGGATATCCTCTTGTTTCCTGATCTTCACCCATTCTATGAAAAATCTCATCCATAACCTTGTAATAACCCTTCACCAACTTATGTCTCTAGCACATTACCCCCCCCCCCCTTCCCCAATTCTATCCATCAGAGTTTGTAATTTCCATTCTCTCAATCTGTCTCCTCATACTGAACATTCTAGAGACCCAAAACGACCTTAGCCGATTATCTTTGAACCCTCTCCAACATCTCTTCATCCTTTAAAAACAGGTGACCAAATCTCTGCACAGTAATCTATATGTGGTATGATAGCAGTCTTATACAATGGAATCATAACATCCTTACTTCCACATGTCAGTGTTCTCTGCATCATTGCCATAATCAACTATGCTGATCTAACAATTTTAGAAAAATGTCCCCAAAATTTCAGGCCTCTATTCATCATCATCATCCCCAGATCTTTCATGTTCTCCACCTCTTCTAAGATATCACTACCAATCTTATACTCTGCACCTCGTCTTTGCTTCCTAAATTTTCAAACCTTACACTTTGCTACACTGAATTGTTAGCCCTGCTCACCTGCCCATCCACTCCCAGTCTATTCAAATGCTCTTGCAAGGCCAAACATTCCATTCTACTCCTCACAGCTCTCCCCAGCTTCACATCATCGGCAAACAACTGTGTATCACCATTCAAGCCCTTTCCATCATCACAAATCATGGGCTCACTGCCCGTTGATGTCTGATGCCTGTTTCATTATCTTCTTCCACCTTTCTTTGTTCAGTGCACAGTGTCGCAGTTTTTGTACACCAATTCCACACCAGTCTTATATCGTCTCTCCATTCTCTGTATGGTCTACCTCTTCTGTTTAAACCATCCAAAATACCAAACATAAATGTCTTTATCTTCTGGTCCTCACTCATTCTACAGATGTGTCCAAATGATTGCAGCTTCTGTTTTATAATCTTCTGCATTAGATTCTGTTTTGGTTGTATCTTCTGATAGAGCTCTTCATTGGTGATTTTCTGTACCCATCCTATTCTTAGAATCTTCCTGTAACAAGTTCTTTCAAATGCCAAAATTCTTTTTCTTGATTCTTTATTTATTACTCATGTTTCAGATCCGTACAGTACACTGCTGAAGATGCATGTTTCCAGTATTCTTAGTTTTGTTTGCAGACTGATCACTTTACTTTTCCAGATGTTATCCATGGCCTTCAGATTTGTTCTTCCCTTTGCAATCCTGATCTTTATTTCTTTTTTACAGTCCAAGTCATATATCAGTTTACTTCCCAAAATGTGAATTGTTCTACATTTTCTATATCAGTTCCATCTACTTGTATCTTTTGTTTCATGTTCTTCTAACCAAATACCATTGTCTTTGTTTTTTCCAAGTTCATAACAAGTCCAAATCTCTTCCCTTCCTCATTTAACAGTTTCAGTGTTTTTTGTAGTTCTCTTTCGTCTTCTTCAATGATAACAATGTAATCTGCAAATCTCGGATTGTTAATTCTCATTCCGTGTACAGATATTCCTTTGGCATCTTCCTTCAATTTGTCCATTGCTCTTTCTAAATGTGCGATGAAAATGCTTGGTGATATTGGGTCTCCCTGTCTAGTACCACTGCTTGTTTTAAACCATTTCCCCAAATCATCACCTATTCTAACTGCTGCAACTGCATTCTGATAAACATCTTTTAATATAGCTATTAGTTTTTTTATCAGGACTTTATTAAATTCTATTAAATTTTATTAAACTTCATTAAATTTTATTTAGATACAAATTAAACATCAACATCTCCAAAACAGACCCCTGGGGTACACCACTAGTGACTTTCCTCTTCTGAGATATTGCTTCCCTGTACACAACTTGCTGATACCTATCAGGCAGCCAATCAGGCAACACACTAATCTACCACTGAACCTCATCTGTTCCAATTTAATTACCATATTTTCAAGTAGTAATCTATCAAAGCCCTTTGCAAAATCTAAATATGCACTGTATGTACATCACCTTTATTAAATGCACTGGTCACCTTGTTGTAATAAGTAAACAGATTACTAAAACACAATCTTCCTTTAACAAACCTATGCTGATCATCAAAGGGATTGCTGCTGTTGTCAATTTATTTCTGAATCTTGGCCCTGACTAACTTCTCTAATGCTTTAATCACAACTCTAAACACACAGAATGACCTATAATTCGAAATTTATCACCTTCCCTTATGAAGCATAATGACTTTGCCTTCCTTCCACTCCTTTGGAACTCCATCCAATGCGAGACTAGTGTTTAAGAGGTAGATTAAAGTTGTTGTTAACTCCCTGGAACATTCTCTCAAGATACATGGTGATATGCCATCAAAGTGAAGATACATAAGCATCTTCACAACATGAAGATACTTCACGCATGCTAAAAAAAAAGATTATTAAAACATTATTACTATTACTATTACATAACACCTCCAAAGTGTCCAAAGACTCATCAAGGGAGGGTACCTACCCTACAACTTTCCCTCTCCACCAATCCACTAGCTGCAACTACTTTCATCACCTACACCAACACCATCTACCACCGACCACTACCGCTAGTATTTTCACAAACAAACATCCATGCCTAAGGCAGGATTCGAACCCGCAGCCTTTTAGCTGGAGAGCGGATACGATAACCACTCGGCCAACCAGGCTGGCCTAGCAAAACATGTTTTGCTTACATTTGGATAAAGGATTAAAACCAAGAATATAATTTCTTGACATCTTTAATATATAGTATAACCGAGTTAAAAATACTTTCAATGTCTGTTGCTTATACTGCACTTCTGCTACCCTTACTAACCAAATTGCCTTCCTTGTCTGCTCTTTGTATTCTTCATGCCACTAATTATTGTCACTCATCTTGTGCTGCCTCCACAATGCCTTTTTCTTCCAGAGCACATGCTTCACCTCTTCAGTCATCCATTTTACACCTAGCATATTAATCTACTGACCTTTGGAATACACTCTGCCATTGTCTCTGCCAGATAGTTCTTGAGTAGGGACTAAGCAGCACTGATCTCCTTTCTATCATTTTCCTTATTCCATGATATAGCTGCATGTTTCTTCCTGAGTTTGTCATAGTCATCAGCTTTATACTTTCACATATATCCCTTTCTCACAGCTGGCCAATACCCAAATAATCACTTCACCTTCACCAACTGGAGGAAGATTTGACATGCCATTTATAATAACATCTATAAATACATGTATACAATCATCTAAAGTTTCGCCAGCTTAAGGCTGTCTGGCTTCTTCAGGATAAGAAATGGGTACACTAACATTAAATGCTAAAAAAAAATGCAGTAATGACAGTAAAATTAATTCTACTGTTAATTAATTAGCAATAGAATTAAAATTAATGTACAATTAATTTTACTGTCATTACTGCATTCTTTTTTTAGCATTTAATGTTAGTGTACCCATTTCTTGTCCTGAAGAAGCCAGACAGCCTTAAGCTGGCGAAACTTGTAGATGACTGTATACATATATTTATAAAGAATCGTGGTCCAATAATAAATCCAAATAAAATAACATCCTATGATGAAATCACATCAAGATTCACTCTTGATTGTTGTGTGTACCCTCTATTGCATACTGCCTAAGATAGTTGCCACTCAAAAATTCATTCTCTTTGCCTCTAGATGCTGTTCATTCCAATCTGTATTGCCATAACTGAAATCACTCTTTTCTTATTAGCCAGAACACTTTGCCTATACATTTCCTTCTCACTGTCCTCGACATTACCAAGTCTATAGCAACACAAAACTACACATTTCATCCTATCCACCTCTGCCTCACACCATATTGTTTCAAAACCACTGTCCCTATTTGCTACTTACATCTCCACCTTGGATGAGCATAACTCCTCTGCAGTTTCCCTCTAATTTTTGCCAGTCCATATGCACATGAAAAACATTTTGTGTGCAAGTTTCAAGTCTCAAATTCAAAGTACAACATAATGTTAATGTTGTGCTTTTTTCATCTGGCTATAATCCATAAAATTGCAAAAACTAAATTAATTTTGCTCATGTACATACAAAAATCCATCACAATTTGCATAAATTCAAGTGACTATACTGTCTAGATAGTAGATACATGAAGAAATATGCCTCTGCAACTTGCTAACATCAGCATCACTTCACCCACACGGCACTGGCTAAAAGTAACTAATTAGTGTATTAAGTTCGAATGAATTAGAGTAATATTGGAGTGGAGACAGTGGAAAAATTACTAAATAAAATAAGTGACAAGTATGATTTATCATCTAATTTGTTTTTATAGTACATTCAAAAATTATTGGCTGTATGTTAGAAATTCTGAAAGGAAAAAAGTTTGTATGTGCAGTTTCTAGGTGAGTGCATGCACACAGCTTAGAAAGAACATTGCTCCTCTGCTACCATCAACAGCATTCCTCCTCCCTTTCTCTATCCCTCCATTTCATCCATCTTTATTCCTGTCAGAATATCATCCTCATCCAACTATATCTCACTTATTCTGACAATTTTTGAGCATATGAACTCTATCAATGCTACAATTTCAAATATTTCCCGTATTTCAAATACCTCTAGCATTTATGATATGATTCTCCATACTCCCCTGTCCCCCACCCCAGCCATTCCTCCCTATCATCACTGATCTTACACCTATCCCAGACTTAAATGTTACTCCAACACCCCCTTCTATCCTAATCCTTTCTTGCACACATATACATTCGCTCCTATAACCATCATATACACTTCTCAGTGTCTCCCTGTCCATCCTGACATCCCCTCTGTTTCCTTGTATCTCGTGTTTCTTTACTATGACACACACACATATATAAATACAGTTGATCCTTGAACAACAAGGGTTTGAACCGTGCGGATCCACTTATATTCAGATTTTTTTCAATAATATATTGGAAAATTTTTTGAAGACTTGTGACAATTTGAAAAAACTCGCAGATAAACTGCGTAGCCTAGAAATATTAAAACATTTGAGAAAAAATTAGGTATGTCATGAATGCATAAAATATATGTAGATACTAGTCTATTTTATCATTTACTACCATAAAATATAAACAAATCTATTATAAAAAGTTAAAATTTATCAAAGCTTGTGCACACAAACACTTACAGAATGTACACATACGCAGTCAAGAGAAATGTAAACAAATACAAAAATGCAGTATTAAATCATAACTGCATAAAATTACCTGTTATTAATTAATTAGTTAAAATTAATTATCATAAAATAAAAAAATTACAATTCATTCAGTATATGGGCTAGGCTACCATGAATCAACCATACTGCTGCTTCTTCATTATCAATGCATGAATCGTTATATCTGTAAATAAACATGAATTTCTTTTTCACATTATCTTTTCATTTTTGATGTCTAGTGTGAGTAATATGTATAACATCTACAGTGTTTTGTATCACATAAGATAATATTGATGTAGGTACTGACAGACAGATGATTCATCTTGTAAACAGATGAGGTAAACTTACAGTATCGTAAACTTATGGAAATTATATTTACAGTACAGTACTATAAAAATATTTTATCTTCCTTATGATTTTCATAATAACATTTTCTTTTTTCTAGCTTGCTTTATCCTAAGAATACAGTATATAATATATATAATATACAAAATATATGTTAATCAACTGTATATATTATCAGTAAGGCTTCCGGTCAACAGTAGGCTATTAGTCGTTGTGTTTGGAGAATCAAAAATAATATGCAGATTTTTGACTATGCAGGGGGTTGGAACTCCTACCGCCCACATTGTTCAAGGGTTAACTCTGTGTGTGTGTGTGTGCGCGCGCGCGTGCATGCGTGCGTGTCATCGCATGGCCATTTAGGTTGGTTGCGTTATCATGTAGCTTATGCAACCCATACCACAAAATTCCGGTCTATTTGATCGTCAATCAAATTGCGATTTTTATTGATGTATGGAAGTTTTAAGAGTGCACAGCACATCAGCACTCACTTTAATTGGTCCGATGCAATTAATTGTAGGATAACTTTGAATACTTTAATTTATCAATTAATATTTTTCCAGATTGAACTCAAGAAAGACAGAAATAACTCATTTTACTTATTTATACACAAGTTCCAACCTTCTTCGACTATAATCATTGTAACTACAACCATTGTAAATATGGACAACAAAGTTATAAATTATTTATAGAAAATTACTTGTCTATATCAGTGTCCTAAATAAGTCAGCTCACACCTCATGTACACAAAACAGATGAAACTCAGAAAACAAAAACAACTCATGACAAATAACATTCAATTGGATGGGCTGACAATAACCAATCACAGTCATTGATTTCTGGGTGCTACTGTCTCAGCACACACCCTGTCTTTCCTTTCCTTCTGGTTTAAAACCACTGGAATGCTGTGCCATCTGTACATCTGTTCAAAGGGCTCAAAGGTCCGATATTTGTGACCACACACCCAGGCTATTAATGCAAATGTGATGCAATATTTTTATGATTCGAAAGTGTCCTCTTCATTTTGAGCCGTGGAATGCATTGCCTGATGGAGTGGTGGGAGCGAGACCGGTCAGTGGGTTTAAGGAGTGGTATGATAAACTTTGTGTTTCTCAGGGGGGGACTTCCCCTCGATGAGTCTTGACAGACTTTATGTCTTAGAAAGGACCTCCCTCGATGAGTCTTTTGACTCCTTGGAGGCCTGAATAATAATAATAATAATTAAGCATTAGTATAATGTGTTTAATTTTGGGAATCACACAAAGCCAGAAAACAATTAGGGGAGTCTTCAACAGGAATAAATGCAAAAATATAATATCAGTGATATTGCTATTCCGTGATGTACACCACACACACTTGGAGTATTTGCACCTGATATGTATAGGAATCACCCGAATATGTGCGTGTGTGTGTGTGTGTGTGTGTATATATATATATATATATATGTATGTATGTATATATCAGGGGTGAATATTCTGGGTGTGCTAAGTGTGCAGGTCACACCTGCAGAATAGCAATATCACCAATATTATATTTTTTGCATTCATTCCCAAAGACTTCCTGGCTTCGAGTGATTCATAAAATTAAACACAGTACAGTAATGCTTCATGAAGAGACATTTTTCGATGCTTAGACATTGCATCACATTCACATTAATAGCCTGGGGGTGGAATCACAAATACATACACCATTGAACAGATGTATAGATAGCACAGTAGGTCAAATTCTTGGCATTCCAGTGGTTTTAAACCAGCAGGTGAGGCATGGTGAGAGATGAAACAACAGCACCTAGTCGCTGTGATTAGTTATTGTGTCTGACATATGCATGCAGCATAATCTGTGGGAGAGGAGTGTTTTTCCATTCATTCGAGTGATAAACAAAGCAATTTGTTTTTTAACTGCATGAAGAGACACTTTTCGATGCTTAGACATTGCATCACATTTGCATTAATAGCCTGGGGGTGCAATCACAAATACACCATTGAGCCCATTGAACAGATGTATAAATAGCACAGCAGGTCAAATTCTTGGCATTCCAGTGGTTTTAAACCAGAAGGTGAGGCATGGTGAGAGATGAGACAACAGCACCTAGTCGCTGTGATTAGTTATTGTGTCTGACACATGCATGCAGCATAGTCTGCGTGAGAGGAGTGTTTTTCCATTCGTTCGAGTGATAAACAAAGCAATTTGTTTTTTTTGCTTGTGCAGTATTAGCATCTGTTGAGGTTGAAAAGTTTTTTAATGGTACATAATAGGGACATTTTTATTCTAGTTTTCAGAAACAACAGACATAGTAAAAATTTATCTATTCCTTCTGTGTAATATGATCTACAACAAAATACTAGTATATCTGAGATATCTATTATTGATAAGACAGAAGAGCCAGTGATAATAATAATAAAATTAACGAATGTAGGATTCCAAAAAATGTGGACAATTTCAGTAATGATTGGGTATTATGTATCCTATTACTGCGCAAAATGTATATTGAGTCTCAGTAAAGAAAAGAAACTTCTTAGAAAACGAAGTAAAATATACAGAAACCAGAGAAATACAGAATGATATAATCACGTAATCACAAGAAAGATATTTATTTAACCAAATATTTTGGTCTGGAAATAGCAGACCATCGTCAGTGGTATTACAAGAACAGTTTAAAAAATACAAGCTAGATTACTAACAATAGATCGTTAAAATTAGAACACGCCACGTGATGTTATATCACTAAGTATGAAACGGAATATTTTGAAGTAGAAACATGATTGAATTTGCTATTAAAAAAAAAAAAATTAATTAATGAGTAATCTTGATTAGACTTTCCCAGATTTTTGATATAGATATACAATCATTACGATTCAGGTTGGGGTGATGGAGCAAGGCCTCCACGCTTTCCTTGAACAAACGTTCGAACCTATAACAGGATCTATGTAAGAGGCGAGTCCTGGACCAAAGGATGCTGTGGTCAGTTTCAATCCCGTGTTGAGCCAATCCAGACTTTTCAGGTTTGCTGTGAAGAATGGATGATTGATGTTCTTGGATTCTTTTTTCAAGAGAACGTCCAGTTTGTCCAAAATAAGAGCGATCACAGTTGCACGGAATTTGATAAACTCCAGGTAGAGATAAAGTTGAGCGTTTGTCTTTAGGAGAAGGAAAATGAGAAGACAATTTGTTAATAGGTGAATACGTAGTTGTTAAATCATATTTCTTTAAAATTATTGCGATAGGTTCTGAAATACCGGAGATATAAGGAATAGGCACTCGACGTATTGAAACTTTGTTGTTTTGTGGAGGATTATAAGAATTGAGAAGACGTTAAGTACTTTTTTCAGAAAAGCCATTGAGTTTCATGTGTTGTTGGATAGTAGAAAATTCTTTCTGTAGATAATCAAAAGTAGAACAATTAGTTTTGGCTCTTCTGATGAGGCATTTCATAATTCCTGTTTTTTGACATGGATGATGGGCTGATTCTTTAAGAATATAACGACCTGTGAATGTTGGTTTCCTGTATACTGTAGTTGTAAGAATATTTGAAGGTGATCGGATGAGGAGAACATCTAAAAAAGATAACTGGTTGTTTTCTTCTAATTCCATAGTAAACTTTATGCGATGATGCAAGGAATTAATACTGTTTAAAAAGGAAGGTAAAGCATTTTTGCTGTGAGGCCAAATAGTAAATATGTCATCTATATATCTTACCCAAAAAGATGGACATTCTCTTGAAAAAAGAATCCAAGAACATCAATCATCCATTCTTCACAGCAAACCTGAAAAGTCTGGATTGGCTCAACACGGGATTGAAACTGACCACAGCATCCTTTGGTCTAGGACTCGCCTCTTACATAGATCCCGTTATAGGTTCGAACGTTTGTTCAAGGAAAGCGTGGAGGCCTTGCTCCATCGCCCCACCTTGAATTGTAATGACTGTATATCTATATCAAAAATCTGGGAAAGTCTAATCAAGATTACTCATTAATTAATTTTTTTTTTTTTTAATAGCAAATTCAATCATGTTTCTACCTCAAAATATTCCGTTTCATACTTAGTGATATAACATCACGCGGCGTGTTCTAATTTTAACGATCTATTGTTAGTAATCTAGCTTGTATTTTTTAAACTGTTCTTGTAATACCACTGACGATGGTCTGCTATTTCCAGACCGAAATATTTGGTTAAATAAATATCTTTCTTTTGATTACGTGTTTATATCATTCAGTCTTATGTCGCAAGTATCCTTGAAACAACAGAGAAATACATATAACATGCACAACACATTTTACGAAATGATTTTGTTAATAATTCGTGTTTATATATAGAAAGGATATTCGTATATATTATCTTAATATTTTTAATCCTACCATAGAGATGATCTCTGTTTCTAACAATTTTTTTTTTATTTCCGAGTGTACCTATATATTATTATATGCACAAGGATTCACTCCAATTGGTGCAATGATCTTAACTCTTTCTTTCAGAATCCAAATAATCACTGACTCAAGACCAAAATACAAAATAAATACATTTAATAAAACAAAGACAATATATATATATATATATATATATATATATACATTTCAAACAAATATTACACAACTAACTACAAAATTAATTGGATCCAAGGCCTTTTTAAATAAACTTACACTTAAGACTAGACTAAACACTTTGTTTGCATAATCACAAAATGTTCATAGCTAGTTTCTTTCTCTGTCCAGGCCCTTTTCCGAAGATATATGACTCTATTCTTCATTTTTACAGGATCCTTTCTCATCACTTACATAGCACACATTAATTCGTCTGAACTTAATTCGGTCTCTTTTCTTCAGTAGAAATAATAGTCAGATCCGGCGTCCTTAATACAGATGAAACTTCCTAATCAGAGTTTTCTCGAAACTTCTTTTTGAACGTAAATAGCAAATTCTTCTTTTATTCATAAATGCTTATTGACAGTCTTAACTCTTCCAATACAGTTCTACGATTCCCTTTTTCAGAATCTCCTATTAATCTTCCAATTAGCGTTTCCTCCAATATTCCTTTTAAAACGCCTATAGCAATATTTCCCTTTTATTTATCCACATACTAATTCCACATTAAAACTTAATAGTTCAACGATTCCTTTTTCGGAATATACTATTAATTTTCCTCCGACTGTTACATAAAAAAACTTGAGTTCCTCCGAATTTAAATATCTGCCGGCCTGTGTTCTAAATTCCTTCCGAACGCTCTCTTGTTTACAGCCGTTACTCAGATACCGAACGCTCTCTTGTCAGCTGTCAATCACTCATCAAACTTCTCGGCGAGCATGCGCACTCCATGAAACTGGTAAGCAAGAAGTTAGGTATAAATAATGGCTGACACGTTGTCTCCATTAGCGACAAGAGAGAGAGAATGTCTTCATAAAAACACTTCTTCTTCTTCTGTAGCTTCTGCCACTTAAGTGGGGTCACTGTTTGTAATGAGTCTCCTCCACACCTTCCTGTCTTGGGCTGTCACCACATCCAAGTTCTTCATCTTCAAGTCCTCTTCTACCAGCTCCATCCATCTCTTCTTTGGCCACCCACGCTTCCACCTTCTTTGCACATCCATCTGCATAACCCTTCTTCCCACATATTCGTCCTCACTCCTCATCACATGACCAAACCATCTCAACCTTTCCTCCTGTATTTTCGCTCCTAAGTTCGTAACTTTCACTGTTCCCCTGACAGTCATTTCTCAGACAATCCTTTCTGGTCACACAGTACATCCACCTAAGCATTCTCATCTCTGCTACTTCCATCCTGCTGATGTTATTTTTCATCAGGGCCACAGTTTCTATAGCATATGTCATAGCTGGCCTCACTACTGTCCTATAAATTTTGTCTTTCAGATTGATCGGCATCCTCTTATCGCATAACACTCCAGCCATCTCCCTCCAGTTCCTCCAACCCGCTTGTATCCTGCATCCCACTTCCTTCTCAGCTCCTCCATCTTCTTCCACTGTTGAACCTAAGTATCTAAAGTCTCTCACCTTCCTGATGACATTTCCTTCCAGCTCCAGATCTGTCTCCTGGCCGCTGCCCACTGTGCAACACATATACTCTGTCTTACTTCTGCTCAGTCTCATACCTCTCTCTTCCAGTACTTTTCTCCATCTTTCCAGTTTAGTTCCCGCTTCTTCTCTTGAATCTGCACACAGCAAGATGTCATCTGCATACAACGTTGTCCAAGGCGCATCTTCTCTCGCCTCCTCTGTTACCACCTCCATCACAATATTAAACAGAAACAGACTTAATGCTGACCCTTGATGCAAGCCAACTGTTACTTGAAAACTTTCTGTCTGTCCCAGACAGGTCTGAACACTTGTCTTCACATTTCTGTACATTTCCCGCAACAACCTGACATATTTCTCCGGCACCTTCTTCTCCCTCGGACATCTCCAGACTTCTTGCCTTGGCACTCTATCATATGCTTTCTCCAGATCAATAAATGCCAGATGTAGCTCCCTTTGTTTCTCTCGATACTTTTCCATCATCTGCCGTAACCCAAAGATAGCATCTGTTGTTGATCTACCAGGCATGAAGCCAAATTGTTCCTTTGCAATCTCCACCACCTTCCTCAATCTTCCATCAAGAACCCTTTCTAGGATTTTCATTATGTGGGACATCGACTTTATTCCTCTGTAATTTTTACAGTCTTGTGCATCCCCTTTACCCTTGTAGATGGGGACAAGAGTACTCTCCTTCCATTCCTCGGGTATATTTTCTTGTTGGCAAACTTTCACGAACAGGTCCCACAGCAGGTCAATTCCCTCTTCCCCCAGTGCCTTCCATGCCTCCACTGGAATCCTGTCGGGGCCCACCGATTTTCCATTTCTCATTCTCTTCATGGCCTCTGTCACTTCCACTCTACTGATGTTCTGTACCATAACCTCAGAAGGCTGCCCATCTCCTCTGTGAGTCCTTGCATTTTCCTCATTCAAAAGTCCCTCAAAGTATATTTTCCATCTGTTTCTTATGTCTACATTTCTCCATAATACTCTTCCTTCAGCATCTTTGATCTGCCTCACATGTAAGATGTCCTTTGCTGCTTTATTTCTACATTTTGCTAGTTGGTAAATTTTTCTCTGTCCTTCCTTTGTTTCTAATTGATCATACAGATCTTGATATGCCATGGCCTTCGCCCTGTGCCACAACTCTCTTGGCTTCTTGCTTTCTCTCTCTGTACACCTCTCTGTCCTCTTCAGCTCTTGACTCATCCCACTTCTGCTTTGCCTTCCTCTTAGCTATCACTGCCACTTGTACATCATTATTCCACCACCAACCCTCCTTCTGCTCTCTAATCTTTCCAGATGTCTCACCAAGCACCTCGATTGCACAGCTCAGGATTACTTTTGAATTATGTTTCCACCAATCTTGTACACTTTCCAGTCCATCCGAAATCCTCTCTAACACCCTCTCCCTAAAACGATTCCTCACACTCTCCTCTTTTAAGCGAAACCACTTAATTGTTTTCATCCCATGGCATCCAGAGGTTCTTATGTTCGATCTTATTTTAAACTCTGTGCACAGCAGTCGGTGTTGCTGTGCTACTTGATCTGTTGGAATTACTTTACAATTTGTCACAACCTTAAGATGTTTTCTTCTAGTTAAAATGTAGTAAATTTGTGAACTATTGTTACCACTCCTAAATGTTATCAAATGTTCTTCCCTCTTGTAGAAAAACGAGTTCACAATTGCCAGATCAAACGCTACTGCAAAGTCCACAACCCTCTTTCCTTTCTGGTTCATCATTCCCACTCTGTGGCCACCATGCACCCTTTCACAGTCTCTATTCTGTCTTCCTATGTGTCCATTCAAGTCTCCTCTGACAATCACCATCTCATTTTCTTCCAATTCCCTCATTTCTTCATCTAACACATTCCAGAACTCATCTTTTTCCTCTGCTGTACAACCAACTTGCAGGGCATATACACATAATACGACCACCCGCTCTTCTCCAGGACCCAATTTCATTCGCATGATCCTGTCATTCCTTCTACCCACATCCAGTACTTCACCCTTCATTCTGCCACACACCACAATTCCTACACCATTTCTTCCCTCGTTATTCGCTCCAGAGTAGAACAATTTATATCCATCTCCCAGTTCCTTTGCCTTTCCCCCCTTCCACCTTGTCTCCTGCACACATAAAATGTCCAACTTCCTCTTCCTCATCATGTCTGCCACCTCTCTTCCCCTTCCAGTCATGCTTCCAACATTCAGTGTTCCCACTCGCAACATCTTCTCCACCCGCTGGGCTCGCTTCTTTAACCGCACCCACCCTTGATGCGGTAGCCCTCATCCACTTTTCGCAGCTGTAGGGCGATGTGGCTGCGCGTCACTTAAGGGGTACGCCCTAGCCCTTATATCATTTTCTCTTTGACTCATATCATAGTTTGAGCTGGCATTGAAGTTTATCCAGGCTTGGGACCGGCACCTATTGAGGCTAGCTTGCCTCCTTCAGTGGCTGCATAAGATGAAATGACTTAGCAAGATAGGAAAGACTCACCCCTTGCCCTCGAATACTCTAATAGCATCAGGGGGAAGGAGCAAGGAGAGGAGAAAGAAGCAAAGAAAGAAGAGGAGGGACCAGTCTACAGAATAATATAACAGATATATATTACATGAAGTAAGGCATGGTCCAGCATCTGGAACCTCGGGTTTGCCATGCCCATACTCACTAAAGTGAGCCCTTGAGGTAAAAAAACACAAGACACAAAAATGTGTTCATAAAAACACAAAACTTAATATTTTCAATTACAATAAAATTCCTGTAAGTAATACAAATATCAAATCCAGTAAGTACATCAACTTCTTTACATATCACTTTTAACAAAACAATTTCAATAACGGGCACATCGCAAGTGCCGACAATGTGTGTTATGAAACTGAAACTAATAAACATTTTAACATAAACAATTCGTAAAAATATTCAGAATTTCAATTATGATTATTTTTACAATTTGTATTCCTGCCATGCCTAAATGAATCACCTGATCAACATTATTAGTTAACTGGATTAGCCTCTTCCTATAGTGGCTATTTATTATTGATTAGTTATTTATACTTTGCAAACAAATCTCTTTCCCTCTCTTCACAAGTTTTTTTTTTTTTAATTATGTTATCATAAATTCACTTATTCGTGTCTAGACTTAATAGGATCACATGCTAGTTGCTCTACCCAGCAACTTATAGGGCACAGATATCACAAATGTCAATTATTAATAATTAGTGTGCCATTAATGAAAGTATTTTTATTCACTTATTCTTTCCTTTACATTTTCCATTCTCACATGACTTATTAATGATGGTTCACATATTTACACCCTTGAGTAATTCAAATATACCGTTCTCCTTCATTATTGTTTTCTAATATATTTAAAAAATAACACATTGTTACCCCACTGTATGCAGATTGGGTTAAAATTAATTGACAAATTAAAGTATTCAAAGTTATCCTATAATTAATTGCACTGACCAATTAAGATAAGCGTCGATGCACTATACACTCTTAAAACTTACATATATCGATAAAAATATGGTCAAATTGACGTGAATTTTGTTGTGTGGATTGCATAAGCCACATGACAGCACACACAACCAAAATGGGCATGTGATGCCACTTATTTATATATATGTCATAGTAAACATAATGACAACATATACACTGTGTAAAAGCAATCACATGGGTTATCAATTTCAGACTATTATAAGCCGTACAACTTACTACTAATATGTGCACAGCTTCAGGCTGTTAACTATAAATACTATGAATGACTATTTAGTGAAAATGCTGAAGTTCCATTCTATTCCACACTAAATATTTAGTTTCGAGATTACTCAAAAGTATTATCTGACTCAAGACTATATTGAATATACGGTAATGAGATTATTTGGTTTAGATCTTAGCTTTAGAACTTATCTAGCAGAACAGAGGTCTGCAAACTTCTCCACAGACTGAGATTAATCAAGTCTAATCCACATGTGATCATCTGACATGACAGATAGATTAACATGTGAGCAATGACAAACTCTGCTTTAAAGATATGGAATACTCCAAAATCTGGACATGTGAGAGATGATCCCAAAAATGTTTCTACATGTCACTACGTGGTTTATGTTCTGTAAAACATTATTTTCTCATTCCCTAAATGTCCTTTGCTGATAGGAGGAAAAACATATGTAGCATCAGACCAGTTGGAAACCCAAGTCTGCAATGGCAGAATTCTTGGTATTATTATAGATTTTATATTACTTTTATAATTATTCTCTTTATTTTGTGTGAGCCCCTATATAGCTCAGTTGGTTTCGATGATGCCCTTTGGTTGGAAGAACTTGTGATGAATCCCATCCAAGATACGAAGAACCTTTATCGGAGCTTTTCAACTAAAGGTGAGTTAGCTGATCTTATATGGATGGGAATGTTTTTCATCCCACAAAACAGGCAAACCAGCCATTAACAAACATACTACATTGGCTCATAGTCTGAGTTGCTTTGGTTGTATATCCAAATCAACCCTTTATTTTGTAATGATTTTCATATAAATTTGGAAATATCACATAGTTTGCTATTATTATTTCTTTCTTTCTGTGTAGCTAAAAATATGACTCAGAACAAATTAATACAATGGCAAACAAAATTCAGTGTCTGAATACTGAGATTAATGCCAAAAGTTTGGTGAAACTAGTGGATGTATACATTTCCTTTACTAAAACACTTGAGTGTGTAATGGGCAGGAAGCATGGCTCACAAACTAAGTTTGACACCTCTAAATCGAATAATCAAAACTTTTAACATAATGTAAAATAAAATAATCAACAATAAACAAAATAAGTAATAAAATTACCTCTCCAAGACCTTCTACAATTCTCAAAGTAACAAAGGCATATGGGCTCCACCTAGCTACTACAGGAGTAAGCAGAGTGAGTACAGAAGTAATTAGAACTCCAATGCCAAAAAGCCATTTGCCACCTAACCTTTCAGCTAAGCGTCCACCTGGTACTTGAGTAACAACATATCCATAGAAAAAAGCAGCAAGAATAAGTGACTGAAGAGATGAATTCCAATGAAACTCTAGTTCCTGAAGAAAGATAAAATAATGATAATCATACAAAACGTGAAAAAAATTATAGCTAAAATTATGACACAAGAAATGTAGCAAAAGCATAGGAATAAAATAATAAAAATGTAACTCTAATGTGTTTTATTCAACATTTGGATATTTATTGTTTCAAATGTTTAAACTCTTCAAAACAATTAATAAAATCTTTAAAATTGTTTAAAAGAGGAATAAATTTCAAGCAAATGTATTCAATTCTATGATGAGATATGAAAATTCACATTAATGATAAATGAATGACCGAGTGGATATCATTACTATTATTATTAAATAGAGTCCACAGCATCTCCATAGAGTCCAAAGACTCACTGCAGAGCACCACAATAATCATTATTTACACAATACTTATCTCTCTTTAAACTCATTCACCGACAAAGCACTCAACTATTTCTGGTAATTCATTCCATTCATTTGGCCAATCTCTAAGCAAAAAAATTTAGTGCTCATATGCTAACCATACTTTTACTCAACTTTCTTTCCCCTCCTGTTATGTATTGAACACTTTTTAACTACTATATTTTTCCCGTCATAAGATGCACTGTTGTGTTGGATGCATCATATTTTTCATGTTGAATTTTTGGAAAAATAAAAAATTCCTTGAAATATAAGACACATGAATTACACATTGATCATTTAAATCCTTTAAATGGTTGGTTTATGGATACATCTTAACTGCCAGGATGTCCAGACCACATCTTCTTTATCCATACCTTCATTCATTCCTCATGCATCCATCCTTTTGGATGAATATGAATGTAAACTCCTTTGCAAAGTTTTTCTTTTAAAAATTAAAAAAAGTGGCAATTTTGTTCCATTCACACAGCACGACAAAACAACAGCATAGATTTTTCATGACCAAAAAGTTTTAACAATAATATTTTTTTACCTTTGGAGTCAACAGTCTTGTTCGAGGGCATATCAAAAGTCAGATGCACTTCATCCACATTAGCTATCTCTGAACATTCAAAATTCTCTTATTTTCTAGCATTTATGATGAATCTGTGAAACTCAGTAATTTTATTTTCAAATTTGTCTGGCATTTTTGCAATATTTTCATTTTTGCACACATGCATAAATCATTTCTCTTCATAAACCTAAAGCACTATGATGGTGACCCTGTAAAATCAATGATATTTCTTTCTGTTGCCAATAATTTTGCTCGTTGAATAATCATTTTTGTAGATACGCAGTAAACAGATCTTTTTTGATCCATTATTCAAGTTTGTAATTCATTTTCAATTTCTGGCCATTTTGCCAGTTTTCTGCAGAAATTGTGTTTATTAGAATTTCCTTCTATTAATTGCTGCTCTTTTGTTCCTCCAAGTTCGTACCATTTTTTTCTGTAGACACTTTTTCTACTTCTGCACAACCTGTAAGTACATCTGGTGCATTAAATCAGTTATCTTTCCAGTTAAAAATCTGGAACATGTAAGTACCCACTATGCCTATCGTACAAAGCAAAGTGGCCTAAACTCCAACCTTAATAGTGTCCACTACAATCTTCAATCTACCAAACCCCACCTACTCTTTCTGGCAGAAACTCAAATCTCACCTCCTCCCAATACAATTAATCTCAACCTCCCAAACTAACACTCTTTAACTCCTTTCAACCCAAGGGAAGCATCTGTGCATACATCTGATCTGACATATCTTGCCAGAGAACACCCAACCTAGAATTGTCCAACTTTGACCTTCTTTGGTTGAAAATATCCCTTTCACACTCAATTAAATTCATTTGCTGTATCTATTGCTCCCCTAATGCAACCAACCACTCTGGGCTCTTTAATGATCTCTCCTTAAAACTGATGTTCTCCAGTCCCACTTTCCCAAAAGCAAAATTATCCTCCTAGGAGATTTTAATTTCCACAACACCAACTGGCTTTCCTCCTCCAGTTGTACAGATCTTGCAGGCAGAGATGCTGAAACATTTGTCATCACTAATGACCTTACACAACTTGTTCAGATGTCAATACCTGATAACCCAAACCACTTTCCAAACACCCCAGATCTCTTCCTCACCAACAACCCTTCTAAATACACAGTAAATATAGTGGGCCCCACAAGGTAATTCTGACCACAATCTAGTGCTCATCTTCCCCCCCCCATGCAACAACACTTACACAGCCACTCCCATACAAGAATAGTTTGGCATTATAACAGTGCCAAGTGGGACAGCCTCTGCAACTTCTGTGCCTCATTCATATGGTTAGACTATTGCTTTCAGCCTTCCAACTCAAACATATGCACTGATAATTAGTTTACGGAATTAACAACGCAAATGAAGTATATTAATTAAAGGTAACTTTAATGAATCACTTCTATATTTCGGCAACGTCACATTGCCATCTTCAGGAACATAAAGATATGGTATGTGCACTCAGGAACTAACACAAAGCAAATGAGGAAGAAAGCAAGAAACTAATATTGTTCTTAAAGTCCTAATGGTGCCCTCTTGCGGGCTAATTTGGTAGTCTTGGCAGTTGGGCTGAAGTTCTCATAATGAAAGTCTCCCAAATTTGGGGCAGTTTCATGCACCCAAATTTGTTGAGGTTAGGAACGTTTTTTAGAGCTGCTCAAGATTCTTTGAATAATCTTTCGTATTTAAACTTGCTGCGATGAATTATTTTTGTTTTCTTCCAACGAATTTTATGGTGGGTATCTAAGGCATGGTCTGCCAGCCCAGAGCGGCTGTACTGGTGAAACCGGATGTAGTCTTGGTGTTCTGAAATCCTGATATTTGTTGTTCTGCCTGTTTGGCCAAAGTAGGACAATTTGCAGCTGCAAGGGACCTGGTATACACCAGGTAGGTCTAGGGGAAGTGGTTGGTCTTTGGTAGAGCAGATAAGGGATGCCAACTTTTTGTATGGTCTGTAACAGGAAGTAAGGTCATATTTTTTGAGGATATTGGTTATTTTTTCAGAGGTGTCCTGGATGTAGGGGATGGTGATAGACTTGGTGTAATCTTTATTGTGGAGGGGGGAGGGGGGTTGTGGTTTACAGGTTTTAGTATTTTTTGGATTTTTTTGGGGTTATAGCCATTGGCTAAGAAAGTGTTGAGGATGTGGTTTAGTTCAATAGTCAGGGCCTTGTCATCTGAGCAGATTAATTTTGCCCTGTTATATAGTGTTTTTATCACCCCATATTGTTGTGAGGGGGGGGGGAATTGCTGGTGAATGTATCGGCCAGTATGGGTGGGTTTTCTGTAAACAGAGAAAACCAAAGATCCATTAAGCTGGCGGGTGATTAAAGTGTCTAGGAAGGGGAGGGTGTTGTTTTCCTCTTTTTCTAAGATGAACTGGACTCTGGGGTGTTGGTTGTTTAAGTGTGTTAGGAAGGAGTGGAGTGCGTCTGAGCCATGTGGCCAAATAGCAAACACATCATCCACATAACGAAGCCAAATAGTGGGTTTTTGTGGGGCGGAGTTTAAGGCTTTCTCTTCAAATGTCTCTAAAGAAATTGGCCAAGGGTGGGGAAAGTGATGAACCCATGGCTGTCCCCTCTATCTGTTTGTAGAACTTTCTTTGCCAAACGAAATAGCCTGAGTTCATTGTGAACTGAAATAGGGCTGAGATATCGGGAGGAAACTTGGCTTGGATGAGCTCAAGGGTTTCTTTGAGTGGACATTAGTGAATAGGGAGGAGACGCCAAAACTGACCATTATGTCAGTGTGTTGGAGTGTGAGGTTTTCTATACTGGCTTTAAAGTGGGCTGAGTTTTTTTTATGTGTGATGGTGTGTTGCCAGTGTAGTGTGTGAGCATTTTGGCTAAATGTTTGGCTAATTTATATGTGGGGGAATCAATGCCATCCACTATGGGATGCAATGGCACATTTTGTTTATGTATTTTTGGGAGTCCATATAATCGGGGGGGGGGGGGGGTCTAGAATTATAAGGTTTAAGTTTGTTGGTGACTTCCACAGGCCAAGAAGAACCACTTCCCCTAGACCTACCTGGTGTATACCAGGTCCCTTGCAGCTGCAAATTGTCCTACTTTGGCCAAACAGGCAGAACAACAAATATCAGGATTTCAGAACACCAAGACTACATCCGGTTTCACCAGTACAGCCGCTCTGGGCTGGCAGACCATGCCTTAGATACCCACCATAAAATTCGTTGGAAGAAAACAAAAATAATTCATCGCAGCAAGTTTAAATACGAAAGATTATTCAAAGAATCTTGAGCAGCTCTAAAAAACGTTCCTAACCTCAACGAATTTGGGTGCATGAAACTGCCCCAAATTTGGGAGACTTTCATTATGAGAACTTCAGCCCAACTGCCAAGACTACCAAATTAGCCCGCAAGAGGGCACCATTAGGACTTTAGGAACAATATTAGTTTCTTGCTTTCTTCCTCATTTGCTTTGTGTTAGTTCCTGAGTGCACATACCATATCTTTATGTTCCTGAAGATGGCAATGTGACGTTGCCGAAATATAGAAGTGATTCATTAAAGTTACCTTTAATTAATATACTTCATTTGCGTTGTTAATTCCGTAAACTAATTACCAGTTATGTCTAACCAACGTATAAGCCTTGCTACTAGAATATGCACTGAACTTATCACCAAAGTAATCCTCACTGGCACTGAACCATACATTCCCCAACTTACTCTGACTTACCATTCCCTTACTAAACCCTGGTTTTCCAAAAGATGTGCCAAGGCTGTACATGAAAACCCAAACATACCATAACTGGCTCTCAAATCAAGAACTCCATCTTCCTTCCAAAACAGAGTTTGAAAGAACAAAAAGCAGGAAACTAGAGCTAAGCCTTTTGGTCTCTCGGCAAAGCAATTGGTCATAACTTCTGTCCAACACTATTCCCACCCTATCATACCTGGATGGCTCTATTGCATCATCACCTACAGAAAAAGCCAATCTCCAGGCCTCATACTTTGCTCCCAAAGCATGCATAATTGACAATGGTAAATGCCCCCCAACCATTCCAGATGCCCAACATAAATAGATGCCCACTATACCCTTTTGCCAGAAAGACACACAAACACACACAAAAAAGTCTCCTAGCCCTGATGGCATTCCTCCAATTGTGATGAAATTTTGTGCACCAAAACTGACTCCTATCCTATGTCACCTGTATATACTGTCTTACTTCACTGGTATTCTATCCCACAGCCTGGGAATTGGTCTATATTCAATCCATTCCCAAGAAGGGCAACAAGTCACTACCATCCAACTACCACCCTGTCTCACTCATCTCGGTCCTGTATAAAAGTAAATGAACTAAAACTAAATATCTCTTCCTGTCAACCTCCACTTCACACCACACTGCTTCAAAACCATTGCTGTTATTTCACTCTTTCATGTCTACCTTTATGTGGACATAATTCCTCTGCTATCATCAGCAGCACCCCCTCCCCTCCCTTCTCATCCTTTTTAACCTCATGAAAAACACTATATCATTCCATTTCTATTCCCATTAAGACATCATCTTCATTCAACCATGTTTCACTTATCCCAATGATTTTGGAGTGAACAAACTCAATAAACAAAACATTTTGCATCTTCCTTATTTCTGATATTCCTGAAATTTGTAAATAAACACAGCAGTTCAATTTTAGGTCTATAACCAGTCCTACCCAAGCCACTTGTTGGTTGTGATTTTCCCACAACACCTGTCCTTACCCAATCAACTTTATTATCACTTACCACATATATCTGCTGATATTTAAGAATTTAGGGACACAAAACACACACGTTGAAATGATTATTTTACTAATTATTAATAAAATAACACTTGACGTTTCAACCCCTGTATCAAGGTCATCATCAGAAAGATACATGTGTATAGGAACCAAGCTACATGCTGTTTCACTCTATAAAGGTAAATTTAAAAAAAAAAAAAATATATATATATATATATATATATATATATATATATATATATTATCACAAGAGGTCAGGCTAAGAAAAAGATTAGTTAACAACACAGATTTAATTTACCTTTATAGAGTGCAACAGCATGTAGCTTGGTTCCTATACACATGTATCCTTCTGATGATGACCTCGATACAGGGGTCGAAACATCAAGTGTTATTTTATTAATCTCCCAACTGGCCAAGATGTCTATAGACATCCAGCTAAATCTGGATACGATGCATGCTATCTGTTGAACTACCATGGATAAGAAGTGCAATTTGGCCAGCATGTCCATTAGAAGGTATTTAGTAAAAAAGTAAGTGAAGAAACTATGCAAGGATCATAGCTGCGTCTCAGTTGCCTATAACAAGAATTGCAGTTCCTCCTTCTATGCTGGGTAACTGAATGTTATATTGGATAAACTAAAATATAGAAATTATTTTTATTTTCTCTTTTTATTCTGTTGAACTACCATGGATAAGAACTACTCTATCTGTTGAACTACCATGGATAAGAAGTGCAATTTGGCCAGCATGTCCATTAGAAGGTATTTAGTAAAAAAGTAAGTGAAGAAACTATGCAAGGATCATAGCTGCATCTCAGTTGCCTATAACAAGAATTGCAGTTCCTCCTTCTATGCTGGGTAACTGAATGTTATATTGGATAAACTAAAATATAGAAATTATTTTTATTTTCTCTTTTTATTGTAGGGGACATTTTTCCCCTTACCTTGGTGAACCAATTTTTTTTTTTTTTTTTGGCTAATTTTTTCTAATCGCTTCCTCCACAAAACATTTTCTTTGTTCTCAAAGAAATTAATTCATGATAATTATTCGAAATATTATTTTAAAAAACCGGCTGCCGACGTTTGAGATTATGTTATATTTTTGTTCAAAATCAGGTTTCGAAGAATACTTCACAGATTTCCTGAAGGACGTGCTTGAGTGACTTTGCTTTATAGAGAATAACATGAAATTCTTTAATCATATCAGTAAATTTTTTTTCTTTATATTATAATCTACTGTTCTTTGCGCTTTCACCTTGATTCCCCGTATAATTAGTCATTATAAAATGAAATTAATGGTTATGATTTAAATTGATATGCATATATTTTCTGCTAGTTCAGATATTATGCTTCAATTTTATAATATATATATATATATATTTAAATTACAAAGTTTTGTATTAAAAATTTCTGCTACAGAAGTTCAATGAATCAACAATATTATTGTGATATTTATTTTTCTCATGTCACTCTTATAATTGTACCAGATGTTATAATGGCAAAAATAGTAAGAAAAAAAACTATTTGTACTTTCTTTTCAAAACACAAAGAAAGAACATTGTAAATTCACCCAATGAAAAAGAAAATACTCCATATTTTTCTTGTGTTATCTGATTTTTTTTCTTGTAGTACACTGCTCATAAGATGGTAGAATACAAGAGGGCAAAAATCTGTAGATTGATTACATTATAACTAATAGAGAAATCATGTCAGAAAAAATTATTTATGTAAGAGTTCTAACATCAGCAGATATAACGACATTTTCTTCCAGTTTAGATACGTGACATTGTTGAAGTCTCTAAACCTTCGCTACTATTTACACTAAAATGAATGAACATTTTCCCCCAAGTGATTTATGTTTGTGACAGTTGTCTTGCGAACGATTTATAAAATAAATTCTCTGAAATATCTGCAGATTGAATAAGTCTATAACCTTCCCCCCGCCACCAAAAAAAAAATAAGATTATGTACATAATTATAATTCAAATCCTCTTTTTCAAGATAATTATATGAAATAATTTATAATTTTTCAATAATAAAAAGGAAACTGATCGTTATAAATTAATAACTTATTTTAGCATAAATACTGTATCAGCCTGTAAAAAAAGTCTATTTTTTTTTATGTTAGGAGGTCTACTAATCAACAATTCAAAAAGAACACGACATTTTTGATGTATCTTGCACTACAGCTTGAGGCACTTCAGTGTCCCTTCTGGCTAAGTGTTCTATCTTTTCTTACTCAATAGCACTGAGAGTAATCTAAGCCTTTACCTTTTCCTCCAGCTAAAAGGATTACTATCAAGTATTTCTAAGATGTAGATTACTTCAGAAATAGCAACCAGCAGCAGAAGTAGAAGTAAAAATATTTAGATTATTTTAAGAAAAAGAAACAAAAATAATACTACTGGACATTCTTTTGTGGTGTGCATATAAACAGTTTTACATGGTGAAAATACAGCATAGTATTTCTAAAATTTCAGCAGACAGTAGAACAGCGGATTTTAGATTGCAAAGAAATAGTACAAAATTAGAAGCTTCACGGTACAACAATATTATTGCCTTATTTCTTTTGACAAAATGCTAAAACTAAGTAATAGATTTTGAATACTATCTGGAAATGTTTCCAAACCTTTAGAAATTTAGAGTGGTTATGTAATTGAATTCCAGGAGCGGATAAGGAGGGGGGGGGGCATGAGCTTTAGAAAATCTTCAAAACGAGCATAAATTTTGAATCATTCTGTATATGATATCTTTCATATTTATTTTCAACATATCTACAATTATATTTTCATATTATATTTTCAACATATTACCCACTAGATATTATCATAATGTGCATCCTACAAAAAAAAATTAATGTTAGTAAATGTAAAGTCATTCACTTCGTAATGATTAGATATCCAATGTTGTATTATATTGGTGGGATTAGGCTAGACGAAACTGATGAGGCTAGGGATCTTTGAATGTTAATAGATAGGAAGTTGAAATTTAGGGACCATGTAGCAAAGATTGCAAATACAACTCAACAGATAATTGCAATGCTGAAATGAACATTCACATGTAAAGATAAGGATGTCATTTTGCCTCTTTACAAGGCCTTCATAAGACCTCAATTGGACTATTGCATGCAGGTCTGGTCTCCTAGTTTCCATCATGATTCTGATATATTGGAGAGAGTGCAAAGAGAGTGTTAAAAATGATATTAGAATTGTGGAATACTAATATTGAAGACATTGAGAATTGTAGACTGCAGACACTAGCAGACAGAAGAAAGAGGGAGTGATATGATTGATACTTACAAACTTCTTTAAGGGCCATATAGGATTTCAATTGATAGAAATTTTCAATTTATGGAGGGTGGGGAAGGGAAAAGAGGGCATCCTTGGAAGGTGAGTATGAATGCCGCTAAGAAGGGGATGAGGGCTAGATTTTTTTCTCATAGGGTAGTGTGTGCTGGAAATGGATTGCTATTGAATGTTGTGAGTGTGAATAAATTCAAGAATAAGTATGATAACTGGCCTGTATAGTATGTGACATCCCTCGATGAGTCCCTGACTCTCTAGAGGTACTTTTAATAATTTTAATAATAATAATAAATCATCATCATCAAATTCCTGCCATGTTCCCTCAAGGGATGTACAGGATATGATAATACTACATAAAAAATTTACATCATTACTAACTTCCAATCTACAATTTTCATCCAAATCAGTCTGTTACTTGTCAAGACACCAACATTATGAGATCTTATATTTCTATCATCTAAGGCACTTTTTACCGTATCAATTCACCTATATCTTGGTCATCCTCTGGGTCGTTTTAATGCCAACCTGGTAGAGAATACTTGTTTTGCTAATCCTTCCTCTCCCATTCTGTTTAAGTGACCATACCACCTGAGATTAGCTCTGCTAACGCATTCCTGGATGCTGACAATCTCAAGTTTTTTCCTAATATCCTCAGGACTCATATCTACAGTCTCTAGTGTTTGGTCAAGTGTTTTACATCTGACCCAGCTGTCAGATCCATAAGTTAAAACTGGTTTGAACACTGTCTTGTATACAGCTAATTTAATGCTTTGGCTAATTTCTCTCTTATTCCATATAAATTTATTCAGTTGACTTTATACCATACCAACTTTGTTAAATCTGTTGTCTATTTCCATATTTAATTTACCATCTTCACTAAAAATCGTGCCGAAGTAGCTGAAATGTTTTACTTGTTCCACTGGTCTCCATTCACAATGCAGTTGAAATTTTCAATGCTTCCGCCTATTTTTATTATCTTTGTCTTGTTATTGCTGATCTTCATACCATATCTATTACAACAGTTATTCAATTTAGTCAGGGAATCTTGCAGACTTGTAGCAGATTTATTTAGAAGTATAACATCGTCTGCATAAGGTAAACAGCTGACATTAACATCTCCAATTTTGATATCAGGTTTAATATCACTTTCCTTCATAATGTGATCCATGTAGATAATGAATAACAGAGGGGATAATGTACATCCTTGTCTGACACCAGATTTAACATTAAACCAGGGAATCTTGCAGACTTGTAGCAGATTTATTTAGAAGTATAACATCGTCTGCATAAAGTAAACAGCTGACATTAATATCTCCAATTTTGATATCAGGTTTAATATCACTTTCCTTCATAATGTGATCCATGTAGATAATGAATAACAGAGGGGATAATGTACATCCTTGTCTGACACCAGATTTAACATTAAACCATCTTCCTGTACCTCCTTCAATTCTAACTGCTAACTTGCAACTCAAATAAAGACTAAGTATTGCTTGATATAATGCTCCATTGACACCATATAACTGTTAAAAAAACGTTTAATTTTCTTGACCAAAAAGCTCTGGAAAGACTTTTATTGGGATTATTTTGATCAAGTGCATATAATAAACAACTAAGTTATACCAACTAGTTTCACCAACTAAGTCTGTTGGCATCTTCAGGGTACATAACTGATGTATGGCACTAAAAAGTAAAAAACTGTTACAAACTATGATCAACCGATTCCAATTATATTAAACAAAGAACAAAGCGCGTACAATACATGAATAGAGTGTGCATGATATCACTTGTTGTTATTTAGGAACGTTCTATAGTTGGCACTATAATTCAGTTCTGGCGAGTTGAAGGATCTGATAAGGGTCTTCCAGATCACAGGCAAGATTAGTCCTTGGTTCCTGTTAAGGTTTTGTATACAGCGGGCAACTGTTGTGGCCTCTTTAAAATTTGGGGAGCAGAAGTCCTCCTGAATGTAAGGAATTGTGCTTCTATACCACTCTATGATACGGTTCGTTCTTGAGAAATGAAAAGCTAACTCCGATTTTTCTTCTCTGTTATTATTGACGTCACCTATGTGTTCTTTTTGCCTAATTTCAAGGCTCCTTGAAGTTTGGCCAATGTAATTCAAGCCGCATGAGCATGGTATGTTATAAACTCCAGCATATTTGGAGAAAGAATGGCTATCTTTTGGAGATCTTAAGAATTGTCTAATCGTTTCTGTGGGTTTAAAGGCCACTCTTATTTTATGTGGTCCAAGGAGTCTAGCAATCTTATTGGAAACTGTCCCTAAGTATGGAATGACGATGGTAGAAATATAACATACATCATCTTGTTGTCTTTGTCGGGGTTCAGAGAAAATATACCAAGACTATATGGCGCTCCTAAGGTACACAAAAATGGAATACCACTACGCCCGATTGTGGATGGAATCAATTCGCCAACTTATCTGTTATCTAAACACCTGGCAGGCCTCCTCAAACCTCACATCCATAATTTGGACACTTATATATGAAATTCGCAACATTTCGTTGAGAAACTGAACAACATCTCCATCTCCAATATGGATTTACTCACCAGCCTGGATGTTACATCTCTATTCACTAACATCCCTGTGGAGGAAGTCATCAACATTTTAGGAAGTTTGCTCCCACAAGACATTACTTCTCTGTTCAGTCATTGTTTAACATCAAACTTTTTCTTATGGAATAAAACCATATATCAACAATTGACTGGCCTTGCAATGGGTGACCTTGCAATTCCCCCTCTCTCCATCTTGTGCTGATCTCTTTATGGAGGATTTTGAAAGTAAAATCTTAACTCAAATAGACCCTAAACCCACAGTATGGTGGAGATACATGGACAATATCTTTATCGTTTGGAACAATACAAAAAAAGACCTGTTCAACTTTCTTAACAAAATCAACTCTCTACACCACACATTCAAATTCACTCTAGAACTTGAAGAAGATGACCAATTATCATTTCTGGACTTTAATTAAGAAGCTTCCAAATGTGGTATCAACCTCTCAGTTTACCGCAAACCTACCAATACAGGACGTTATTTACATTTCACTTCCTCCCACATTTCTCAGAAACTTAGTATTGTACACATATTGAAGAACCATGCCTCTCTCCTTACAACAGATCAACAAGACCTCCAGGAAGAACTATCATTGATATCCACCAACCTTACCATGAATGGATTTCCTCGAAGACTCGTCCACAAGATACTTTTCTCTGAACCCAGACAAAGACAACAAGATGATGTACGTTATATTTCTATCATCGTCATTCCATACTTAGGGAAAGTTTCCAATAAGATTACTAGACTCCTTAGACCACATAAAATAAGAGTGGCCTTTAAACCCACAGAAACGATTAGACAATTCTTAAGATCTTCAAAAGATAGCCATCCTTTCTCCAAATATGCTGGAGATTATAACATACCATGCTCTTGCAGCTTGAATCACATCGGCCAAACTTCAAGGAGCCTTGAAATTAGGCAAAAAGAACACATAGGTGACGTCAATAATAACAGAGAAGAAAAATCAGGGTCAGCTTTTCATTTCTCAAGAACGAACCATACCATAGAGTGGGATAGAAGCACAATTCCTTACGTGGAGGAGGACTTCCGCTCCCGAATTTTTAAGGAGGTCACAACAGTTGCCCGCTGTATACAAAACCTTAACAGGAACCAAGGACTAATCTTGCCCATGATCTGGAAGACCCTTATCAGATCCTTCAACTCGCCAGAACTGAATTATAGTGCCAACTATAGAACGTTCCTAAATAACAAGTGATATTACTTTTTAGTGCCGTACATCAGTTATGTACCCTGAAGATGCCAACAGACTTAGTTGGTGAAACTAGTTGGTATAACTTAGTTGTTTATTATATGCACTTGATCAATATAATCCCAATAAAAGTCTTACCATATAACTGCAGCGTATTGAATAGCTTCTCTCTTGGCACCTTGTCATATGCCTTTTCCAGATCTACAAAACCTAAATACAGATCTTTGTTATATTCCCAAGATTTCTCAACTATTTGTTGTTAAGTGAAGATCTGATCCTGACAGCCTCTATTTGGCCTGAATGCAGCTTGTTCTTCCCCAAGCTTTTCTTCCACAATTCTTCTCAGCTGTTTCTCAAGCATACTTGCATAAATCATACCAGGAACACTTGGTAGGGAAATACCTCTGTAATTCAATTTTTATTTCCCTTTTCATATATAGGTACTATGAGAGCTCTACTCCAATCATCGGGAATTCGTCCCTCTCTCCAGGCCTTCTGAACTATATAGTGCAACCACTGTAAGACTTTTATACCTCCACACTTCAGCATTTCTTGTCTAATATCATCTATTCCTTCAAGTATGGATGTGTATTCCTGAATGTATGCTTGTTGAGTGTTTTTTTTACCACAGTGCTATCACTGCTTGTTTCATTTAGCAATTTTTCGAAGATATCCCATACTTCAAGGATATCTTTTTCTCCAGTTTTCATGTCACCTTTATCATCTCTAATTCCTTTTACAACACTCTTTCCTCCATTTCTGAGCTTCAACAACCTCCAGAATATCTTGCCACCCTCTTGATATTTATTTTCTATGTTCTTACCAAAGTCTTCCCATGACTGTTGTTTAGCTAGTTTTACACAGTGTTTAGCTTTCTTACATTTGTATCTGTATTCTCTAAGAGTACAAGCTGACTTATTTGCCAGCAACTTTTGATATGCTTTCTTCTTTTCCTTCACTGCCTCTTTAACTTCCTTTGTCCACCATGGAGTTCTGATTTTTCTATCCTTACAGACAACTTCACCACATGCCTCTCTGGCTGAATCAATCAATGTTTTCTTCAAGGCTTGCCAATGAATCTCCAAGGTTTGGTTCCTGTTCTCAAACACTTTCATTTTTTCTTCAATAATCTTTGTGTATTTTAGTCTACAGTTGACATCTGAGAGCTGCTCAACTTTTATCCGCTTTAAAACTTTCTTAAATGTTCTGCTTTTCAAAATGAAATTCAATTTTATCCTACTCAAGACTAAATAGTGATCACTTCCAATTTCAAATCCTCTGTACACTCTGGTGTCCTGCCATAAATAATAAATAAATAAATAAATAATAATTGTCCATTTCAACTGCTAGTTCCATTTCTTTGGCAGGTTGTTTAGCTTCCCAGCCCCACAACTGCTGGCTGTAGGGGACAGCATGAAATTCTATCATGTTGTACCATAATTACCATAATTTTATTTTGGTTTAAGCCAATAAGAATACAATTTCATTTACTATATCTCAAATTCCTAGTCCATTCTCATTTGTTCAGTATCCTGGTAGATACCTACTAATGGTGTGCACTATGAGAAGGTGAGGACTGGACATTAGAGCAACAGCTATTCGGTTCTCTGCATTGCTTAAAAGTCTACATGAAGGGTCTCATCCTTGTTAACCAGCTTTGACTCTTAAGCAATCCCAGTCATGCAATAACTCTCATTCTTCATATTGCATGGAAGTAGTAGCTTCTGTTTGTTTACTAACTACTGAAATATTCTCTTAACTGTTGGAGTAAAAACTATTTTGTTTTTTCAGTTTAATTCTCTCTTTTGTTGCAAGTGGAATGCATGGCTAATCAACTTTGAACTGATAACTCAGTATAAATAGATACAATTTTACTTAATGTACTTGGTTTGTTGAAGGATCTAATAACAGTGAAAATTTACTTGAAGTTACAGTCCAGCTGATGGATTAATGTCATGCTACTTCTTGATTTATTTTATTTTCTTATGAGTTTGATAATTTTTAGCTCATTCCAAAGCATCCATATATTTGGGATTAAAATTATTAATTCAGAGTTAACAATTGCAAACACAAGGCAGCTAATAGAAAAAAACCTATGAGTTCAATATCCCAATGTATTTGACTGTGTCAGTTGGGAGATATTCTGGAAATGTCTGAACAAAATGGGAATTCCAAAACACCTAATCAACTTAATAAAACAATTATATGACAGGAACACAGCAACAGTGAAGATACGCAAAAATATCTCAGAATGGTTTAAAATAAAAAGGGAGGTTAGGCAGGGATACATTCTATCTCCCGGTCTGTTTAATCTAGTGAATTTATAATGAGAAAAGCTCTTGATGGATGGAAAGGTGGAATCTCAATTGCAGGAAAGAAGATAAACAACCTCAGGTATGCAGATGATATTGTACTTATAGCCAGTAATGAAAGAGAACTGATGTCACTTATCAAGAGAATAGAATGGGAGAACATTAAATATGGACTTAAAATCAACAGAAATAAGACCAAGTATATGATGATAGGAAAAGAAGAAACATCTATTCATAACATCAATTTAGAAAAAGTGGAACAGTTTGTATATCTTGGAGCCCTGATAGATAATAAAGGTGTAATAAATTTAATTTAATCTTTTATCCAAGCGTAAGCAAATAAAGTTTGGGCCTCAGTTGCCTCCCATAATGCAAAGCACATCTTCTTGCGGACATGTATAATGCTATGCATTAAGGGAAGGTGTAATAAATTTAATTTAATCTTTTATCCAAGCGTAAGCAAATAAAGTTTGGGCCTCAGTTGCCTCAGTCCTGAAGTATCTTCAGGACTGAGGGAACTCGTGGTAAAAGTGGACCAAGCTCACATCACTCCTTGTCTCAGTATCTCCCATAATGCAAAGCACATCTTCTTGCAGACATGTATAATGCTATGCATTAAGGGAAGGGCCACTACGCAGACTGGTTTTGACTTTTATTGAGGTCTCCTCAGTGGGAGCAAGACCCAGAAGTGGTGATACTAAGGCAGAAGCAATGAAGAAGTCATATTGACTTATACAAGTTGCCAAAAGGTGTACCACCTTATTATTAAATTACTCTGGACTTAGAGAAAAATGTTGGAAGTTTTTTTTTCACACTTGGTTAGTTTATAATAAATTTAGTTTAATCCTTTAACGAAGTGTAAGCAAACAAAGATTGCACATGAAATATCTTCAGGACTACCGTGGTTTTACCACGAGTTGCCTCAGTTCTGAAGATATTTCATGCACAAACACTGTTTGCATACACTTCGATAAAGGATTAAACTAAATTTATTATAGTCTAACCAAGTGGGAAAAAACTTCCAACATAATAAAGGTGGTTGTCATACTGAAATAAAAAGAAGAACTGCTATGGGAAGAAATGTCATGACACAACTAAAAAAGATATGGAAAGATAGAAATATTTCTAAGACTACCAAATATAAACTAGTGAATACCCTTATTTTCTCAATCGTTCTCTATGGTGCAAAATCATGAACACTTGGTAAGAGATACAAGGAGAAACTTTACAGCTTTGAAATGTGGTGCTGGAGAAGGATGTTGAGGATCTCATGGATGGATAAAAGAACCAATGTCAGTATTCTCAATCAATTAAACATCGAAAAGAGATTGAGTGACATAGTCAATAAGAAGATAATTCATTATTTTGGACATATATCACAATGAGATGGTGATAACAAGAAGGAAATCATGCAAGGAAAGTAGAAGGAAAACACAGGGAAGGAAGACCAAGAGCAAGATGGATAGATCAAATCCAAAGAATCTTAAGACTTTTCTTGGAAGAAGAAGCTGCCATGTCAAGAGATAAAAGTATATGGAGAAACATTGTTGCCAAGGTCACAAGTCCTCAGGCATGAGGAGATCGATGATGAAGAACATTTGTTGCTAAATGAAATGTGTATATAATTACTGTAAATAATATTTGATTTATTAAATTATTTGGATATATTTCAAGTAATTTCTGACTTCAACTATAATACTTTAAAAAAAAAATCTTTGAATTGAGTTGAATACTTGAGTCTTATCTGTAGTAGCATTTCCTAAGCACAAATCTGGTCTGCTTTGGGCACTCAAATAAATACAAGATAATCAAAATATTTCACAGTATTATCTTTCAGATCATCTCAAATATCATTAATGTCAAATTATATCCCAGAAGATATATAAATATCTTTCCTTATATCTATCTCACATCTTATACGCTCAACTATTAGTGATATTTTCACTTTGATTCTCCACCCTGAGAGGGCACAATTCATCTATCACGAGTAACACTCCACACCACATTTACCCTTCCTATCCTGCTGAAATATGCTGTACCCTTCAATTTCAATACCTGTTAGTACATCCTTCTTAGTTAACCAAGTTTCACTGATACCAACAACCTTTGGAAAAACTGAGTCAATCAATGCCACAAACTCATTCCCTTTATTCCTAATGCTCCTAGCATTTGTATACAGAAAAACACCAGTGCACAGTCAGTGTTCTTATAGTCATTATTACTACTGTCATACTCTACCTAGCTCTGTAATATAGTGTATACTCTCTCATTTCTCAAGCTACTATCCCTGAGGCGATCCTTGCTACATTCCAGCTGTGCAATTCTAGTTTCCCTGTCTTGACACACTCACTTGCCCAGACAACAGTCTCTCCAAATGCCTATGCCTTTCTGCATCCAAATGTAATACATCTCTTGAATTAGAGCTCTCTTCTGTCCTCAAACCTCAACTCCATGCATCCAACTATTCCAGACCTCTTTTCCTACATATTCTCAATATTATTTCATTCATTATCACCACTCTTCTCCTCCATTCCACATTATCATAATGGGGCAACACACTCACTATCTTTCCTTGGACACATTTCTGCTGCACTATCACTAACATCGATCTCAAATCTCACATTACACGATTCACGCTACCTCTCAGGTCATTTGTACCAATCATTGCTATCATTTCCTCTACATTTTCACCCATCTTCACTACTATTGCCACACTCTCTATTGTTTCACCAGGCAAGCACTACTCTGCACATCCCGAATCATTGAATCTCCATACATAACACTCCAAGCAGGCTCATTGATCCATCCTTCTCTCACTGGCACTCCTGACTCTTACAGCTTCCAATCACTCTCCTCCCTTTCATCTCTCAATCCATTGCTTCCACACTCTCTCAATTTTCTGCAATTTCCTCTCTTCCTGTCTCTCCCATTCTCTTGCCTTCCTCTCTCCCTTGCTCCCTGATGCCCTTCTCTTAAACTACTCTCATTCTTCTCACACCAGCCAACCTCTCCATCTTCCTAATATCTTCATTCACCCTCCTCAATTCAGACTTCATTCCTTCCATCTCCTTTATCAGTTCTATTTCTCTCTCCACACATCCTGCTTTCAATTGACATTCACATACACAATCATGGCCATCAGGCAAACCATCTACATCCTCTATGCTGCCTAAGGTTAAATCCATATGCACGTCTTTAATATCCCTCCCACACACACACACAACAACACTCTACTGGTATCTACAAATTGAATTTCACCTGTTTCCGAGGCACTATCTCCACCACTAAATCCCAAGATAAAGAAATATAAAAACAGAGGAAAACTCATGTAAAACACTTTATTAATATAAAATTTTTGCCTAAGTATTATAGCCATATTATCAGTACAGGATCACAGAACAGCAATTAAACAATAATAGACAATTCTAAAAAGCACCACCTGAGTAACTAATGTGAGATAACTAAATAAGGTCAATAATTTCCTAACTTATTAAAAATAAGACACACAACACACACACACACAAAATAAAGTTAGGAAAGATTAGCAGATTTAAGAAGAGTACTATCTCCCACAAAGGGGATAGACATAGACCATCATATTTGTTTAAGTTAGGACAACGAAGTAAAGTTTCACGTTTCTTTATAAAGACATTCTATGAGGAAATGACTTTTATGAAGGACTCGTCTTTTTCCAATAAACTCTATGTTCAGGACAATAAGGATAAGCTTCCACTTCTATTTTCCAAGCATCTACCAGATTCCTTGCTCTTGTGGGTTATCTTATTTTGGATAAACCAGAAAGTTTGCTTTTATTCATCTAAAATGAACACAAGTCTTATATTAAATATCATGAGCCTGAACAGTCTGGACTTGCAGAGCATGCTATCAACACTAAACATACATTTTAGTGGAAAAAGACGAATCCTTCATAAAAGTTGCTTCCTCATTGAACATCTTTATAAAGAAACATGCAAAACTTTACTTCATTGTCCTAACTTAAACAGACCCAATGGTCTATGTCTCTCTGCTTTGTGGAAAAGGAGATGGTAATTTTTAAATCTGTTAATCTTTCCTAACTTTAGTTTGTATATATGCATATGTGTGTGTGTGTGTGTATCATCCTAAATTGTAACTCCACCTTGATGCAGTAAGGAGGCCTGCATGCACCAATGACTTCAAGAGCTATGCCAGTGGTAGCTAAGCTACTGGGGCCTCCCTAGATGGAAGTCAAGAGGTAGGGGCCAGACTAAAAGAGATACCCTGGTCCTCCTGGTTGGGAACTTTGCATAAGGCTGGTCACCTTACCAAGTAAAAAATTTCTATAACTCAGACGCTGAAACTGGAAAATTCGGACCAAAATAACAGAAAACAACCAAGAAAGAATAAAGGTAAATTATTAGGAATCATAAAAAGCTACAAAGTCAACAATGTGGCAAGAACAATCTCCAGAGGCTCTAAACTTAAACAAATCTCTTCCTTCCAGCTTACATCTAGACTGGCAAAGATGGAAGACACTGAATAGACTTTGTTCTGAAATGGGGAGTGCCCAAGAATACCAACATCTGATGGTGCCCCCTGCTAGGGGGCACCATCAGGACTTTAGGAGAAATAATAGCTTCCTGCTTCTTCCTCACTTACTGTTTGTTTTGCCTGCATGCACGTCTTGTTCTTAAGTTTCTTGAAAATGGCAGCGTGATGTTACCGAAATATTGAAGTATATTAAAATTTATTTTAATGTATATCCTAGTTGACGTTGTAATTTCCTTAAATTATTTAGTAAAAAATGCATAACCAACGTCTAAGCCTTTCCACAAGAGCTATATAATGGATTGGACCAACATATCAGAGCTTTTAGTGGTGTGGCCATTTTAATGGGTGCAAGGTTATCCTTGCACCCATTGGGATATAGCTAAGAGATCAAAGTTCAGGCCACTGAATGTGGTGGATCCTAAGGATTCTAATACTTTGCATTACAAGATTTGTCAAATGAAAAGGAGGAATGGAGTGGTCACCCGCAAAGCTATTGATAGGATTAGAAGTCTGTGAGAGCAGGTCATTTATATACAAGAGGAAGAGTCATTTATATAGAAGTAGATGAAAGAACAGAACCCTAAGGTACTCCCACATTGGTGGGGAGATCTGAAGGAGAGGAAACTGTTTACGTTTACCGTGACACGTAGTGGGCTACAAGTGAGAAAATTGGCAATCCAGTTGCAGAGTGTGGAAGGCAGACCATAGGATGGCAGTTTGTTAAGCAGACTCCTGTGCCAAGTCCAATCAAATGCCTTTGAAATGTCGAGGGCAACCACTTGTCTACATTTCATGCACACATGCACATTTCCATCTGTCACATTTTTAAACCAAGGGATGCATACATACTGCATGTGCAGCAAGTTACAAAATCAACTATGGTACGAATAACACAGTCTTTAAATGGTAGTGAGCTAGGTGATGTACTAAAACTGGTAGCTGCCATGTTGAATACAATCAATAGAGCTGGATAGAATACTGAGAAAATAAAATCCTAAAGAAATACCGTGGAATCATACAAAACATCATCAATTTGAATAGCACAAACTTAAAAACCAGTATTAGCAAAGTAATAAACACTATAATATATTTCTTTACTACTAATACTTATCTTTTTTTTTTTTCACATCACCATTAGGTTGGTGGAGTAGTGAGACGAAGAGTTGTAGAGTAGATGCACTACCCTCGATGAGTCTTTGGACTTCCTGGAGATGTGATGTAATAATAATAATAATTACCTACGTCTTCACACACTAGCAGTGCCACCTTGAATATAATGAATAGCATGTGTTTACTTTCTTAAAAGCAAGAAATGAAGTTCCCTATCATGCAGATGAAGAATGAAAAGATCTAAAAAGGCAATATTATTATTATTAAGAGAGACCTCCAGGGAGTCAGAGACTCATCGAGGGAGGCCACATACTACACACACCAGCTATCATACTTATTCTTGAATTCATTCACATTGCTTGCACTCACAACATCCAATGGCAATCCATTCCAATCACGCACCACCCTCCGAGAGAAAAATCTAGCCCTCATACCCGTCTTGGCAGCCTTCACTTTCAGCTTCCAAGGATGCCCTCTCGTTCTTTCCCCACCCTCCATAAATTGAAAAATTCCACCAATTGAAATCCTGTATGACCCTTTCAGAAGTTTGTAAGTCTCAATTATATTACCCCTCTTCCTCCCGTTGGCTAGTGTCTGCAGTCTACAAATTCTCAATCTATCTTCATAATCCGCATTCCGCAATCCTGATATCATTTCTAACACTCTCCTTTGTACTCTCTCTCCAATATATCAGAATTACAACAGAAATCAGGAGACCAGACCTGCGCACAATAGTCTAAGTGAGGTCTTATCAAAGCTTTGTAAAGAGGCAAAATAACATCCTTATCTTTACATGTGAACGTTCATTTCAGCATTCCAATTATCTTTTGAGTTGTATTTGCAATCTTTGCTCCACATGGTCCCTAAATTTCAACTTCCTATCTATTAACATTCAAAGATCCCTAGCCTCATCAGTTTCTTCTAGCCTAATCCCACCAATATAATACAACATTGGATATCTAATCATGCCGAAGTGAATGACTTTACATTTACTGACATTGAACTGACACCCATTTTCCCATGCCCACAATTCCAGCCTATTCAAATCATTCTGCAAAGACTGCATATCAGCAGCATTCCAGATTATCCTACCTGTCTTTGCATCATTAGCAAATAACTGTATGTCGCTTGTCAAATCCTTCCCAATATCATTAATGCACAGATTGAATAACAATGGACCAAGCACTGATCCTTGTGGTACACCACTTGTACCTTAAATCTTGCAGACTCAGATCCCCCATATACTACTTTTTGATATCTGTCAGTCAGCCATCCTCTTATCCATGCTAATATTGTATAACCGAAACCCATTTTCTCCAATTTATGCAGCAGTCTGCCATGCTGTATTCTGCCAAAAGCCTTAGCAAAATCCGAAAGTATCATGGTGTATCCATTTCCCCTTGTCTAGTTCAATGGTAACATTATTATAGAATGTGAGCAATTTGCTAAAACATGACCTTCCCTTAGTAAATCCATGTTGCTTATTGCAAAGTAGAGATTCACTGTCAACCCATTTCTGAATGCAGGCCCTAACCAATTTTTCCAAAATCTTCACCACCACTCCTGAGATACTAATTGGCCGACAGTTGGATACATCAGTCTTTGCACCACCATTGTGCAATGGAATTACCATACATTCCTTCCATTCTTGTGGAATCTTCCATGTTCTGAGACTCATATTAAGCATCCTGGTCAAAGGAATGGCCAGTTCAGCTGAACACTCTTTTATCACACATGCTGATATTCCATCAGTCCCTATTGCTGAATTCTTATTCAGTTTGTGCAACAGCTCTAATACCTCGGCCTCACACACCTGCGTTTCTTCATCTAGTGAAGAGGTAACAGTGAGCTCAATGTTGCGTTCACCAGGTTGATAGTTTTATATGATAGTTATCTTCCAAAATGAATGTTATCTTCTATTTTTCTTCCAATATAATTATTATCTTCCATACCTATGATGAATGGCATTAATCTGGTCAAAAAAAAAAAAAAAGTCTTAAGTATGAATACAGAACCTTGCCAAATAGCAGAAATATCATCCACATAGCTGTACTATACTAAAGGCCTACTGATGAGTGTTCTGGAGAAGGCAATGTTCCATTAAGTTTAGCCAGCACAGGGAAAAAGAGGATATCCCATAGCCTTATTTGCTTCTATTTTCTGGTAGAACCTAATCTGTCAAGATGTATAAACAAAGTCAAATAACCAACCTATAATGAATAACAGGAAAATCTTGCTCAAGTAATTAAAACATTTTCCCCCTTGTACAAATGTTTATTATTATTATTACAGGTATCTCCATGGTGTCAGTAGACTCATCATGGGAGACCCAAACTATCAAAACAATATCTATCATGACATCACAACTGAGTCAGGTAATGCATTCCATTCATTCATCACCCTACAGGCAAAAAACCTATTTTTCATGCACTTGTTAACCACACTTTTCCTTAATTTCCAGAGATGACCTCTTGTTCTTCCATCACTATCACACAGCTGAAACATTACCCCTGCATCAATCTTATAAAAACCTTTTAGTAATTTAAATGTTTCTATCATATCCCCTCTTCTCCACCTATCAACCAATCTCTGCAATCCACAGCTCTCAATCTATCAATGTAGGGAACATTTTTTTACATCACTCACCAACTTAGTCACTCCCCTCTGAACCCTTTCCACAGCCTCCTCATCTCCAAGGAATTCAGGTGACCAGAACTGAGCACAGTAATCCAAATGTGGAAGTATCAACACTTTATAAAGGGGAATAATAACCTCTTTATCTCTAGATGTCAGTGTGTTCCTCAGTAACCAAGTAATCCTATGTGCAATCTTGGACACCTTAGCAATATGTCCCCCTGAACTTCATCTCCCTATCTACCACATCCCTAAATCCCTAGCCTCATCAATCTCTTGGAGTACCGTTCCATCAACGCAGCACACAGCTGGTAATCTTTTAATCCCAAAATGCATAACTTTACACTTTTCTACATTGAACTGACATCCATTTCCTTTTGCCCATTTTACCAGTTTATTTAAATCATCCTGCAAACTCTCAACATCTGCTTGATTTTTTATTGCGCTACCCAACTTTGCATCATCAGCAAACAACTGAATATCTCCCTTTAAGCCATTTCCTATATCATTTATGTACAAATTAAACAACAATGGCCCAAGCACAGAGCCCTGAGGCACACCACTGGTCCCTCGCCTCATCCTGGACTCTGCTCCTCCATACACCACCTTCTGGTATCTCTCTCTGAGCCATCTCCTATCCATATCACCAGTTTAGTATCCGTCCCCAACTGCTCCAATTTGCGCAACAGTATTCCATGGGGTATCCTGTCAAAAGCCTTAGCAAAATCCAGAAGTACCACTGTGTAGCCATTTCCTTTGTCCAACTCAGATGTGATTCTATTATAAAAAGCTAATAAATTGATAAGGCAGGATCGACCTTTAACAAAACCATGTTGGCCCCTACAGAGTATCATATCCTGATCCACCCATTGTTGAATTGTCTTTAACCAACTCTTCCAATACTTTTACTACCACTCCCGAGATGGTGATTGGTCTGTAATTAACTACTGCAGTTTTAGAGCCACCTTTATGCAAAGGAACTACTTTGCCTTCCTTCCACTCCCTAGGGACCATACCAGAGTTGAAACTTAACTTAAATAACCAAGTAAGAGGCGTTGGCAATTCCTTTGCACATTCTAAACCTACAGCAGTGTTCACATTTAAATTTTGCAATATAGTAAGTACCTCTGATTTCTTAACTTCAATTCTCACATTAGTTATTGCTACAGGTACAGAGATATTCTCACTTGGGTGATAGACTTTTCAAAAATGATCACTCAGTAACTCTGCTATTACATCTGAATTGGTCACCTCGATACCATCAGCACCCACTAAAAATAATTAATGCCAGCAGCACCCAGGGTTCCCAGGTTGCACCCTCCCAAGTACTAATTGGGCTCAGGTTTGCTTAACTTCAGTGATCAGACGAGAACTGGTTATAAGTTAAGGGATAAAAATCCCTTATTGTTTTTCAGCCAGTAAGCGAAACTAAGATCGAAAACTACGATCTGTAACATTTCATGCTGACGAACTGTCAGCGTATCCAAGCATAAGTGACCACTTGGTAGTACCACACCATGGCAACTCGTTGCAAAGGTGGAGCAAGCTCCCTCATTGTTCTTGATATTTTCTCATAATGTAAAACACACAGCTCTTAAGAGATGTAGTACTGTTTTACATTACGAGGAGAGGTCACTACCCAGACCGGTTTCAACCTTTTTTGAGGTCTCAATCGTATAGCAAAAGTATGTAAGTTTTCTTCACTTAAAATCTGATATTCTAGGTCTAGCTACTCACTGATGAGACCTCAAAAAAGGTTGAAACCGGTCTGGGTAGTGACCTCTCCTCATAATGTAAAACAGTACTACATCTCTTAAGAGCTGTGTGTTTTACATTATGAGAAAATATCAAGAACAGTGAGGGATCTTGCTCCACCTTTGTAACAAGTTGTCATGGTGTGGCACTACCAAGTGGTCACTTACGCTTGGATACGCTGACAGTTCGTCGGCATGAAATGTTACAGATCGTAGTTTTCGATCTTAGTTTCGCTTACTGGCTGAAAAACAATAAGGGATTTTTATCCCTTAACTTATATCAACCTCGCCAGAAAAAAATAACCGTTTGGCTTTTCATCTTAGAGAACTGGTTATATTTTATTTACACCAAAGCATCTAAGTACATTCCAAATAAATATATGTACAACTATTTACAATATATACACACATAGGATGCTTATTCTATTGGGCATTTTGATTTACATTTTTTCATATCTTAGCAATATGTATATTTTTACAATTTATTCTTCCGTATTTTTTTAACATCATAATCTGCTCAATGTCTGCTTCTTCCTAAAGTCCTTTTAACATGAGCTGAGCAGTATTTTTTTTCTTTTAATGTGTATCCATTCAATTCTATATTATGAATTTAAGTTAACAGTCACATATCTATTTTCATTATTCATATCATATTCTATTATATGATATTCATATATTTTTGTTGTATATTTCCACTTACATATGGGATTCGATCTAAGTTAGTATCTCTTGTTAGGAGACACTTAAAAAACAAGCCTATAAGGTTTGTTTTAACATATACAGGTTCGGATTTTACATTGTGAATTAATCTGACAACTGAAATTCTATTTCCATATAGCATATTTATATATGTATATACATATAAACACATTTACATACATATATACCTATTACTACTTTACATATAATACATATTCTCTACATATGATCATTCATATTCTACAGATATAATTATTTTACCTATTATACATATTCTATACATATAGTTTCTTTCATATATTTTTGACTGTATATCATTAATTGGGTTATTGCTACATCATTATCTCTTGTATGTATGCATATATAGGGGATGGGCTTGATTTGTTGTTTTACGGTGGGTCTTTTATTTCTTGAATAAGTACTTGTTCATCCACATCTTCTATTATGAGACCTGTTCTGTGCCATTGGTTTCTTGTAATCTTTTTTCTGTGTATAGCTGTAATAATTTGTTTCAAGTAGTTGTTCAGCTTTGTAATTATATCTGGGCCTGCTTCGCTGCCATAAACTTTATCGCATCTGCAGGTCCAGATAGCATACATTGCTGAAATGATGATCATTGCTGTAGTGTTGTTAATGTGTCCTTTGTTTAGTCAGAAGAGTGTGTGTGTGTTCTGTGATGGACAGTTTGTGTTGTGTATGAGGCTGTACGGTGTTCCATATTTTAGACGAATGAGGGGAATAGAGCATTATGGGGTGTAGTGTTTCTGGTTTGGGACAAAAATGACATTTGGCTGGATGGTGCAGTGGAATGCCTTTCCCTATGCACCATAGTTTTGTGGTAAACAGGCATATTGTACTTTGTAAAAGAATGTTTTAAGTTTAGGGTTAATGGGTAATGTGAATACTTTTTTTAGTACATGGGATTGTTTTATTTGTCTTCTTTCAATCTCACAGTACTGAGGGGGTGGTATTACAGCTCGCGTGAGATTGATTTGCACTGTTTTGGGTTTCATGTTAAGGAGTTGTAAAAGATATTAATATTATAATATTATAAACTACAAGGACGTCCATCCTTTACGGGTACTGAAGAAATTGTGTACCTTTTCAATTATGCCAATGCAATTTCTTATTTGTCACAGATATAGCATTTCTAAGTGTGTGATGCATAATGAACATATAAAGCTTGTCGATATCATTATTACATAACACCACTTCCAGGTACACTCAGCGTGTTTGCAAAAGTTAGCAACCTGTTGTAATATTCTGGGACGCCTTCTTTATCCTTCTGGAGTTTCCAGAGATTAGGTCCTATGTTCTTGGCCTTGGCAAATTGGAAAATAAGGATCCCTTTGAATATCTGGTAATCCAATGTTTCTTTCAATAGGAGCGAGGAGTAGAAAACACTTTTTGCCCTTCCAATTAACTTCCTGCGAAGTAGTACAACTGGAAGTCACTCCATTGCCCCATCCTTCTAAGTTCTTCAATGTACTCAAAAAGGGCCCTCACATCGTCGGTTTCTTCTCCTGAAAACTGAGGAAAAATCTGCTGGGGGTTAATGCTCCTAAAGAATTCTGGATCACTCAGCTCTGTACTAGTTGGGAGAGACATACTTATCCTTTTTAGCTTACACCACAAAATTTAAAATTTCCCTTCTAAAAAATACATTTTTTTTTTTGTTCTTCACATGTGACTGACACCAACTCACTGTATCTGATTAAATTCTTCCCCTTTCACGGATCAAATACATCCTGTCGACTGTGTCATTGTTATATTTCCCTTTTTGTTCTCCTTTATTTTTGTTCTTATACTATGTGTGTTGTTCATGGCCCTTCACTCTAATTCCTTTCCTAAAATTTTTCTCTAAACTTTGTCTATCAAATACTATGTAAGGCCCTTAGATTACCTACTCTCTAACTTGTGTGAGGCATCTCCTTTTTTCTCAGACGAATTTATATAGTGCGCCAGCCTGAGCTGAGGTACAGAATATATCTCAACCTAGGGAAGGTCACAGAAATTAGATGCCACTAATGTGGTTACAACTAAATCAGAGGCCGTAGGTGTTCTAATCTTGCAGTCGTAGCCCTTCTTTCTTAACTTACTTTGGGTATCCCCGCGTGCATATACAGATTAACAGGTTCTTAAATTTTATGAGTGGTAAGAGTCGGTCTACATGGTCAGATCACGTACATATGAAACAATGAAACATATTTAATGAACTCATAAGTAATACAAGACACAGACAATATGTAAGCAATACTAAGTTAAAATCATCTAAAGTTTCACTCACTCTCTGATACCTTAAATATACAATTTCTCATTACATAGAATGTTTCCTTCAAATGGTTAAAATACTATATACAGTTGATCAGGTGCTTGTTAGACACAAACACATCTGTTCATTATGTTGAATTTTTTCTTGACAATTATTCATAAGACTATTACACTTTTTTATAAAATCTTTATCAAGTAGCTTTATTTTTATCCTCCTACATGTTTCGCCAATCTGTTTCTATTGGCATCCTCAGGGAATACAAATCACACAAAATGAAGGTTACAGACTAGGTTATAACCGATGGTTCTAAATCATCTATGATTTAGAACCATCGGTTATAACCTAGTCTGTAACCTTCATTTTGTGCTTACTGATTTGTATTCCCTGAGGATACCAATAGAAACAGATTGGCAAAACATGTAGGAGGATAAAAATAAGGCTACTTGATAAAGATTTTATAAAAAAGTGTAATAGTCTTACAAACACATCTTGTTTCCTTTTCGTATGGGTTAAAACATTGGTTCTTATCAAATTGACGGTTCTCGGACAGTCAGTCTAATAAGATTTAAAATGTTCTATAATCTGCTTAATCTTCAAAGTTCATTTTTCATACTGAAACACAAAATTTCTTCTGTTCACAATCATCCTAATGTTTAAGGGACAAAGAGTATGTAAAGTACTTATCTACATTGTACAGGTTTTCGGGGTTCCTTCCGTCCTTCCTTCGTAGTGGAAAACTTTGTTGTTCAAGGTTTGCTGCCACGTGGGAATCACGTGTATTCTTCGAGTCTGGGGTTTGCTTCTTCAAGAATTACATCGGTGCACTTTCCTTGCCGATGGCCCACAATTTTATCTTCCGTAGTCTGCTGCGATGTCTTGCCGGGACCAATGGTAGTCAACTCTGTCAACGTAGGAGTTGGACATCATTGACCACTGAGGAGCACACAGAGAGAGAAAACCGGAACAAACAAATGGGGGGGATCCTGACCTGTGTTGCTTCATATATTCTCCCTTTCCAGTGCCCTCTTTTTGAGTTACATTTTGCATATTCTGCTCTTCGATTCGTCCCCGACTGGGTGACCTCATCGCACAGGCATACGGGGCTTTCCATTTTCGGGAACGCGTGCCTCTAGATATTTTCAATGAACTAGCACCCATGGGAACTTACAATATTACGTGGTATTTGAGCGACCTTTGCCCTTTCTTAGGCAGTGTACTGACACTCTTGCATGTATAGTTATAAATCGCTAGTAATTATCTTTACATATACTCTTTGATTATCTTACATCTACAATTCTAATTTATATCTGTCAAAACACATACTAAATATTTCATTCATCTTATTGACCATGATATTAATTCTTCTATGACATGAACTTAATTGCTGAAACGACAAGTATGCTCTCTTAGTGGGGGCATATTCTGTTAGAATCTGGATGGATGACTTCATTGTAAATGAGGTTGCCCATTTCAGATCTAACAAAGACCCCGAGGACGAAAATTTTCTTGGGAAGAAAATTTTCGTCCTCGAGTTTCCCTCCTTGATATGACCCTGCAATTATGTCTGGGCCTTCAACTGTTACTTGATACACATGGTTGGTTTTGTTCTTCAGATCCCGCTTATTCAGACCAGCGCACTCATCTCTTGTTAGATCATTCTTCTCTGCTTCTTTACTTTGATTTTTACTAGTTTTCGGTTTTTCATTCCTTTCCCTGACCTCGCCGATGTTTGATTCCGGCTGGGTGTTAGCTACGTGCCCTTCCTTCCTTTTCTCGAGTTCTATAACCTCCTTACTTTCCGATCTGTTGGACGAGGATTCTTCGTCTTCTCTTTGATTTCCTTGTTTCTGATTTCTTACAGTAATATTTCCTTTTCCTCGGAACTGAATGCTGTCTTGGGTAATCGCATGAGAAGCCATGCGATTACCCAAGAGAGGACTTCCTAAGGCAATCCTCTCCTAGAATTAGTCCCACTCGAGACAATGAGTTCCCAGGTAGAATTAGGAGGTTATGCCATGCATGCAGATTTAACCCAAGAAGATCAATCCTTAGTCTAACGTATCTTGTGGCATGAGTTGTGGAGGGAGATATTCCCAATAATCTGACTGGATTTCTCATTCTTTTAACTCTCTCACTCACACAAGCCCCCAGTTCCTTGAGACAATTCTCAGAAATTAGGGAAACTTGTGAGCCAGTGTCGAGCAGTACTTTAAGATTCCTTCTGCAGACCCTTGCATTAGTTGTTGTTCCAGAGAACTGTTCCTTGCCCTGTTGATCCTCATTATCAATTGGTCTGGCACAAACGTGAGACATAGTTTGAGGTTGGTACTTGGTTCTTGAGGATTCCGGTGTTATAAAACAGTCTCAGGCCAAGTGTCCTAATCTGTTACAACTATAACACCTAGGCCTCTCGACGGAAGCTGCTTTTAACCTCTCCGACCCAAGACAAAGGAGAGTTCGATCCACATTTGGCCAACAATTCCGTTAGTTTTTCCATTAGGGATTCCATTCAGTCCAGCAGCGGTTGTTGTAATTTCTCTACTTCCTTATGAATGAGATTAGTAATCTTACTCTCTTGTAACTCAGGAGGCTTCTGGTCACTAGAACGATCTAGCATTAACAGACTGACGACAGACTCGAGTCGTTCCATGGGAGGCTGTTGTAATCTCTCGACTTCTCACCTGACCAAGGAGCGGACTTCACCAAATTTCCAGGCATCGACAGTGACACTGCAGACTGTTTCAGTTTTATTTTCTTCAGTACTCCCTAGCATCCTCTGACATTTTTCCTTCTTTGCTATTCCTTCCTTTGTTAGACTTGGGCTCCTATCATCCTCTCCATTATTTCTTACAGCATTCACATGGCTAATAGCAACTGAGGGACAGATGACCCCAAGCAGTTGTTCTCTTTCAATAACGGCATCATAACATTCTTTCAGATTTGTTATTCCCTTTACAAAGTTGCCTCCCTTAGTTCCTGTCTCAGACAGACCCTGAAATGTTGAAAAACAGCCCAATCTAGATGGAGTTTTTCATTGTCAGGTACACGCAGCGTGTTTGCAAAAGTGAACAACCTGTTGTAATATTCTGGGACGCTTTCTTTATCCTTCTGGTTCATCTTCTGGAGTTCTTGGCCTTGGCAAATTGGGAAATAAGGATCCCTTTGAATCTCTGGTAATCCAATGTTTCTTTCAATAGGAGCGAGGAGTAGAAAACACTTTTTGTCCTTCCAATTAACTTACTGCGAAGTAGTGCAACTGGAAGTCACTCCATTGCCCCATCCTTCTAAGTTCTTCAATGTACTCAAAAAAGGCCCTCACATCGTCGGTTTCTTCTCCTGAAAACTGAGGAAAAATCTGCTGGGGGTTAATGCTCCTAAAGAATTCTGGATCACTCAGCTCTGTACTAGTTGGGAGAGACATACTTATCCTTTTTAGCTTACACCACAAAATTTAAAATTTCCCTTCTAAAAAATACATTTTTTTTTGTTCTTCACATGTGACTGACACCAACTCACTGTATCTGATTAAATTCTTCCCCTTTCACGGATCAAATACATCCTGTCGACTGTGTCATTGTTATATTTCCCTTTTTGTTCTCCTTTATTTTTGTTCTTATACTATGTGTGTTGTTCATGGCCCTTCACTCTAATTCCTTTCCTAAAATTTTTCTCTAAACTTTGTCTATCAAATACTATGTAGGGCCCTTAGATTACCTACTCTCTAACTTGTGTGAGGCATCTCCTTTTTTCTCAGACGAATTTATATAGTGCGCCAGCCTGAGCTGAGGTACAGAATATATCTCAACCTAGGGAAGGTCACAGAAATTAGATGCCACTAATGTGGTTACAACTAAATCAGAGGCCGTAGGTGTTCTAATCTTGCAGTCGTAGCCCTTCTTTCTTAACTTACTTTGGGTATCCCCGCGTGCATATACAGATTAACAGGTTCTTAAATTTTATGAGTGGTAAGAGTCGGTCTACATGGTCAGATCACGTACATATGAAACAATGAAACATATTTAATGAACTCATAAGTAATACAAGACACAGACAATATGTAAGCAATACTAAGTTAAAATCATCTAAAGTTTCACTCACTCTCTGATACCTTAAATATACAATTTCTCATTACATAGAATGTTTCCTTCAAATGGTTAAAATACTATATATAGTGCTCTGATCAGGTGCTCGTTAGACACAAACACATCGTTTCCTTTTCGTATGGGTTAAAACATTGGTTCTTAACAAATTGACAGTTCTCGGACAGTCAGTCTAATAAGATTTAAAATGTTCTATAATCTGCTTAATCTTCAAAGTTCATTATTCATTCTGAAACACAAAATTTCTTCCGTTCACAATCATCCTAATGTTTAAGGGACAAAGAATATGTAAAGTACTTATCTACATTGCACAGGTTTTTGGGGGTTCCTTCCATCCTTATTTCATAGTGGAAAACTTTGTTGTTCAAGGTTTGTTGCCATGTGGGAATCACGTGTGTTCTTCGAGTCTGGGGCTTGCTTCTTCAAGAATTACATTGGTGCACTTTCATTGCCGATGGCCCACAATTTTATCTGCCGTAGTCTGCTGCAATGCCTTGCTGGGACCAACGGTAGTCAACTCCAGGAACGTAGGAGTTGGAACATCGTTGACCACTGAGGAGCACACGGAGAGAAAACCGGAACAAAGAAATGAGGGGGGGGGAGATCCTGACCTGTTTTGCTTCGTATATTCTCCCTATCCAGCGCCCTCTTTTTGAGTTACATTTTGCATATTCTGCCCTTCGATTCGTCCCCGACTGGGTGACCTCGTCGCACAGGCATACGGGGCTTTCCATTTTCGGGAACGCGTGCCTCTAGATATTTTCCACGAACTAGTACTCACGGGCACTTACAATATTACAGTGGTATTTGAGCGACCTTTGCCCTTTCTTAGGCAGTGTACTGACACTCTTGCATGTGTAGTTATAAATCTCTATAATTATCTTTACATATACTCTTTGATTATCTTACATCTACAATTCTAATGTAGATTTACTAAATGGTTCGTTCATCTTATTGATCATGATATTAATTCTTCTATGATATGAACTTAATTGCTGTAATGACAAGTATGCTCTCTTAGTTGGGGCATATTCTGTTAGAATCTGGATGGGTGACCTTATTGTAAATGAGGTTGCCTATTTCAGATGTAACAACGTTTAGTATTCAAATTTTTCATTGTGTTAGTTGCTTTCTCTAAAGCCTTAAAAAATTCTTCCACTTCTATCTCAGTAGAAACTTCTGTGGGGCCACAGGCATAAATCAGCCTCAATGTACAGTTTCCCATTCTGATATCTGTCCAAATCACTCTACTCAATCCGGCCATTCAAGAAGATTAGCCTTGTATTTAGTGTTGAATACTATAGTTACTCCTTCCCCCCCCCCCCGATTGTTATTGACTGAATATAGCAGTTTTTATTTATTGCTTAGAAAGATCCCCCAATTTTTGTCTTTTTTGTTTCAGTCATCCCTTTTAGAATGTAGTATGTCACAAATTTTAATTCATGCATTGCAATAGTTCACTTTTTGCAATGTTATTTGTTGTTTGTTCATTTTGGAAGTGTGTTAAAAAATCAGTGCAATTATATCTACTTCAATACTATCAAAAATTTTATTTATTACTGGAATAATTTCAATATATTATTTGTTTAAATCAGTACAATGACATAGATTGTAAATCGTGTTCTTTCATTGTATTCAATAAAATGTGTAAATCATGATACCTTCACTAGCTTGCTTTGAAAATAATTTTATGGTAAAGATTTTTATGAAATAATGACATTATCAAACAACATTTACTGACAGCATGCCATAGCCATACCCTACCCTACATTAGAGGGATTTCAGAAAAAACACATAGAACACTACTTAAATACAACATCAAGAAAAGCTTCAAACCCCTGGAAAAATTAAGAAATTTACTTAGATCTTCCAAAGATCTTCTTCCATACCTTGTCCATCCAGGAGTTTAAAAAATTCAATGTACCTCTAACGTACCTTGCATAGGGGAAAGGACGCACCATCCCAATCAGAAAAGATGAACACAAATGCAACATTCAAGACTCCACAATGGTAAAACAGGCCTATCAGACCATGCACTCCAAACATGCCACAGAAGTGACTGGAAAGGCACCAAGTCCCTACACAGCACCAAAACCTGGTTTGAAAGAAAATTCAAAGAAGCTTGTGAAATGCTTAAATATCATCCAAATCTGAACAAAAATGATGGATTAATTATTCCAAGAATGTGGAGGACCCATCTTCGACCATACAGAAACCAGAACAACCCCAGACAGAAGAAAATCTCAATACAAAAGACTGTAGAAACTGTTTAATGTAGTTCCAATTTTTTTTTCCTCACCAGAGGTCAGGATAGGATAAATAATTAACAAACATTTAGAATCATTTTGCTTTTGTATAGTGCAGTGGCATGTTGCCTGTATATTGTACATGTATGTTTCCTGATGATGACCTCAATACAGAGGTCATAACATCGATTGTTACTTGCTTAATATTAAGTAAAGAAATTATTCTAACATCTGTGTTGTGTCTCCATAAATTCTTCACTATGAATGCTGACCACCATGTAACCTTAAAAGAAATAATTTACTGACAGGATTTGAATTTTTTTTTTTTCTTTTCATACAAAATTCTAATATATGGATAAATGTTTATCATCATGCTCGCAGTTTTCAATAAACTATTCTACTATTATGAACATATGTAAAAGGGCAATATTTTCTTTTTGATTCTGAGGTTAATTTTTAAAATATCACAAATTTATATACTGTAATACTTCAGCATAATTTCAGCTGGCTGAGATAGCACAGTAGATAAATAAGTTTGGTTTGAGGCTATTTTGGGTGTGGATGTGTTATTATGAAACTCCTACAGTTTTAAAAATGGTGCTAAAAATATGTCAGAAAGAAGTGGTGTTCAAAGCACAGGTTAATGTGGATGCTGGAGACAGAAACTTTTGTCCAGCTGAACAGAAGCATTGCACCACCAATGTTGTTGTTATTATTATTATTAACATTTGATCTCCATGGAGTGAGAGACTCATCATGGGAGGTACACACTATTGCACACAATGCTCATCCAACCATGCTTTAAACTGATTCAATATGTCTACGCAGTGCCGTAATGAGGGTGTGGTGAAAGAGGCGCCTGCCAAGGGTGCAACTAGGTTCGGGGTACAAAATGTAAAAAATAAAAACAAATAAATAGATATAAAAGTCCGCTATTTTATATTGTATTTTTAAAATTTCAGCAATACGCTGCATTAGACACAAATTCTGCAACATACTGCAACTCATTTTGATGGGATTAATAGTAAGTGTTTAACATATTGCATTTAGTAAAATTGAACTTGTTAAATTTAAATTTTTCAAACTTTTTGTCATTTTTGTGTTGGGGAGGGGGCGCAAGTTAGAAACTTGCCACAGGTGCTTCATACCCTCGTTACTATACTGTGTCTACACCTATAACACAGGCAACACATTCCACTTGCCAACTACTCGCCATACAAAGAGCCTATTCCTCACTCCTTTGCTAACACCCTCCTTATACAGTTTACAATGATGGCCTCTTGTTCTGCACTCCCTCTCCCATTCTATGAAAAATCTCTTCCATGTCGACCTGATAATAACCCCCGGACTAGCTTATATGTCTCAATCACATCCTCTCTCTTACTCCTATTCACAAGGCTCTGCAACTTACATTCTCTCAATCTGTTCTATACTCCATATTCCAAAGATCACTGACTACCTTTGTGAATCTTCTCTGGACCCTTTCCTACATATCCTCGTCACCATGAAAACCCGGTGACCAAATCTGCAGAATAATCTATATGAGGCATGATCAAGGCCTTATACAATGGCATCATAACCTCTCTATTTCTGCATGTCAGGGTGCTCCAAATCATTGCCATTATCTGATGTGAATTCTTCCTTCTACTTGAAACATATCTAAAAAATTCTGTAGAGCTTTTGTTTGCCTGATTTGCCAATTTCTGCTCATACTGAACTTTTTACTTGTTGTTTGTTTCACTTGTTCTTTATATTATTCATGTGACTGATTATTACCATTATTCATCTTGTACTTCCTCCAAAGTAGCTTCTTTTTCCAGATTTCATGCTTAAGCTCCACATTCATCTATTTTACACCTATCTTATTCAGCCTTTTAGCCTTCAGAATACATTCACACATTGATGCTGTTATGCATTTCTTTGTCAGTTCCCATACAGCATTTATTTCCTTACCGCTCAACTCCTTGTTCCATGTTATAGCTCCAAGCTGCCTCCTAAGCTTGTCATAATCAGCAGTCTTATAATTCTACATATCATTTCCTCACAAAAAGTCTGCATATGGCTAGCTACAACAGGTGATTACTTCATGATCACTCTCACCAACTGGAGGAAAGTGTGAAACCTCTCTCACAGTTTCATCCTCTGATAAAATGATCAGAGCTAGAACTCTTGATCCTGTGTGCTCTCCTTCACATACTGCCTGAGATAGTTATCTCTCAAGAACTCAAGAAATTAATTTTCTTATTCCCAAATGCTATCTCTTCATTCCAATCTATACTGCCATAATTAAAATCACCTATAATAATTACCCTTCCTTTGTACGCTAACCCAAGTTGTTTATACATTTCTTCATCACCACCTTCCATATTCCTGGACCTATAGCAAAATTGAACTAAATATGTCTTCCTATTAACCTCCACATTACACCACACTGCCTCATAACCATTGCCACTATTTCCTCTTTCATGTCTACCTTATGTGGACTTAATTCCTCCTCCCTTCTTGCCCTTTCTATCCTCGTGAAAAATACTGCATCTTTCCATTTCTATTCCCATTACAATATATTTTCATTCAACCATGTTTCACTTATTCCTAGGATTTTCGGAAGAATAAACTCAATCACTAAAACCATTTCATCCCCCTTATTTCTGATAGTTCTGGCATTTGTAAACAAACAGAGTAGTTCGTTTTTAGGTCTATAGTCAGTCCTATCCAAGCTATATGTTGATTGTGATTTCCCCATCACAATCTTCATACACACATTCATTGTCATTTTCAACATCCACTCTCCCTATGCCATGTCTCCCTGTCCACCCGGGATCTACCCGTTTCCCCTGTTCCTCTTACATTCCCATTCTCTCTTCATCTCTCACACTGCTACTGTTTCCACTGCCAAGCACTTCTGTCTCTTCAGTAACACTCTCTTGAATTTTCCCTTCATCTCTTTCTGCTGATCTCTTGCATGCATCACATACTGTACTTCTGCACACTGTACTTTCATCCAGCAACTCTTTCTCCAGAACACTCACTCCAAAGCCATTTAAATGCAACCCATCACACCTGTATTTCATTCTTCCCTCACAACTCATCATCGTTTATACCTCAGCAACACAATGACAATCTTTCCTACTACACTGTTATCTTTCATTCTTCTACCATAACATCCTTCTTATGTCTGAAAGCCATAAGGATGTGAGGATGAAAAGCAGCAGATTATTCATCCTCACATCCTTCTTATGTCCACTTAGATCATTCGTCCCTATAATCACAACTAACTCTCTTGCTCATTTCTTCCTCATGTTTAATGCCTTAATTATCCTACTCATTCTCCCACCTGGATAGCAGACCTAATAGACTGTCTCAGTAACTAGCTCTCTAATTATGGAGTCCTCATATACTGCTATATATTGTTGATTATATAAGTGAGGATAACTGACATTTGAAATATCCTGATTAAAGCAAATTATTAGAAATTCAACCAGAGAATTAAAAAAATTTGAGAAACCATTAAACTCAGACAGGATAAAAAAAATAATAATAAAAATAAATAAAATAAAGAACAGAACTGAAATAGGTAATTCAACAATGAATAATAATAATGAACAATAAAGTAAGTAAATTATAATATTAAATTAATAATAATATGCTAAGGCAATTCAACCCTTGAGTCCCTCGTGCCTGAAGGTGATAACAAAGTTCAAATAATGAACTTTGTTATCAGTTCACTTCACTAAAATCCATCAACTAGGTCATATGTAATACAGTACAAGGTACTACCACTACTGCCACATTGGATGAAAAGACAGAGGTGCATGAGAACAATTCCCAAGAGCTGTTGAATAACCTGGATAAAAATTTAGCAATAGGGACAGATGAGATATCAGCATGTTTGCTAAAGAAATGTTCAGCCAAATTGACTATGGCATTGAAATGTTTATATAATGTGGGGTCTCAGCTCACAAAACATACGACAAGAGTGGAAAGTATATATGATAGTTCAATTGTACAAGAGTGGCGCAAAAACTGATGTATTCACTATTACATCGATATCTCTGGGGGAGAGGGTGAAAATTTTAGAGAAGTTGGTAAGAACTTACCTGCAGAAATAGGTGGACAGACAACCTTTAGTAATCATGAGGTTACTAAAGGATGATCATGTTTTAGCAATTTGCTCATATTTCATAATAATGTTATTATTAGTTATCGATTACAGCTGAGTTGGATAAAGGGAACGGATACACTATAATACTGTTGGACTTTGCTAAGGCATTTGATAGCATGACACATAAATGGCTGTTGTATAAACTGAATGGAAAGTATATATGATATACTTTCCATTACAGAGAATACTGCATTGGAATATAAACTATTGACTTGGATAAGTGGGTGGCTGACAGACAAGTATCACAAAGTGGTATATGTGGAATGTGAATCTGAACATTTAAAGTGGCCAGTGATGTACCACAGGTATCAGTCCTTGGACCACTGTCATTCGATCTATAGGTTAATGCTACCAGAAAGGATCTGACAGGAGATGTTCAACTGTTTGCTGAAGATACAAAGATAGGCAGAGCAATCAGGAACTACTGATATACAATATTTGCACAATGATTTGAATAGGCTGGAAATAATAGCTAAGTCAATATTCAATGATAGTAAGTGTAAAGTTTTTGTGCACTTTGGTGTGATGAGTTTTCCAGCGACATGTTATATTGGTGGGATTATGCTATGAGAAACTGAATAAGTTAGGTATCTTGGAGTTATGGTGGATAGGAATTTGAAGTTCAAAGGCCACATAGTAAGAGTTATCCTACAACTCGGAGAATAATTGAAATGCCGAAATGAACACTGATATCTAAGGATAAGAAAGTCATTTTGCTTCTTTACAAAGTCCTGGGTTTGGAGGGAATAGAGAAGGTATAGGCCAAGAAGAGTAACAAAAATGATTTCGGGATTATGTAATGTATATTATGAGGACAGATGATAATGTGTGTGAACTGCAGACACTTCTAAACTGTTGAAAGATAGGTAATATGATAGTCTATAAACTTCTGAAAGGGTACTATAGGTTACTAACTAATGAAAGTTCATTATATGAAAGGTGGGGAGAGGACAAAGGATGAGAACTAGAGTTTTATCTCACAGAGCTTAGTGAGTAGAACAGTTTATCTGTTGAAATAATGAGTGCAACCAGTGTGGATGAGTTTAAGAGAAAGTATGACAGCTAATGTGGGTGATCATTAATTATTATTATTACGGGTGACTCCAGGGAGTCCTTAGACTCATCGAGGGAGATCCTAAACATCATGTCCACACAACTATATAACATTCTCACAGTATCTATCATACCTTGCCTTGAACTCACTCAATGTCAGAGCACCCACAACAGATCTGACAGCTTATTCCACTCATTTACCACTCTAAAAGTAAAGAACCCAGCTCTAACACCCTTGCTAACCACACTCTTGCCCAGCTTCCATAGGTGTCCCCTAGTTCTCCCACCACCAGTCCTGTCCTCAAAAATATCCTCTGAATTAATCCTATAGAAACCCTTTAGAAATTTGAATGTCTCAATCATATCTCCCCTTTTCCGCCTATCAACTAGTTTCTGCAACCCACAAATCTTCAACCTGTTCTCATAAAGTTCATTCCATAGACCTGTTATCATCTTGGTCACTCGCCTCTGGATCTTCTCTACCTCCTCCCCATCAAAAAGAAACCTAGGTGACCAAATCTGGGCACAGTAGTTGAGATCAGGTCTTATCAGGGCTCGGTACAGAGGTACAATAACTTGCTTGTCTCTGCTCATCAAAGTATTTTTCAACAACCAAGTGAGTTGATGAGCTCATTTAGCCACTTTTGCAATGTGCCCCCTAAACTTCATCTCCCTATCCACCTCCCAAGTCCCTGGCCGCATCAATCTCCTGGAGTACAGTTCCACCAATGTGGTATACTTATGCTAATCTTTTCACCCCAAAATGCATAACCTCACATTTTGTCACATTAAATTGACATCCATTCTCCTTAGCCCAGAACTTCAATCTATCCAAGTCTTCCTGCAAGATTTTGACATCTTCTGCATTCACTATTGCCCTACCCAACTTTGCATCATCAGCGAACAAATGAACTGTTCCTCTTAGATGCTTCCCTATATCGTTAATGAACAAATTAAACAGCAGTGGTCCAAGAACAAAACCCTGCGGCACACAACTAGTCACAGGCCATCTTTTGGACTCTACTCCTGAATCTCACCAACCCTATATCCATTCCCATATGTTGCAGTTTACGGATTAGAATTCCATGTGGTATCCTGTCAAATGCTTTAGCCAGGTCCAGCAGTATCATTGTAAATCCATTACCTTTATCCATTTCAGCCGACACTGTGTTATAAAACGAGCAAGTTACTGAGGCATGATCTGCCCTTCACAAAGCCATGCTGTCCTGCATACAATATCTCATTTTCATCAATCCATTCCTGTATTTTTCTCTTCACTACTTTCTCCAAGACCTTGACAACGACTCCTGATATGCTGATCGGTCGGTAATTTGCAACAGTAGTCTTGGATCCTCCTTCATGCAGTGGAACTATTTTCCCCTCTTTTCACACCTTCAGGACTAAACGAAATCCGAGACTCAGATTAAACAACATGGTCAAGGGCACTGATAATTCTTTAGTTCGCTTCACATAAGACCCATACCGGTATACCATCCAATCCCACAGATGTATTCACATTAAGGTTCTGTAATAGACTATTCACCTCCACTTCATTCATCACAATTCCCGTATAAACTAATGGTTCCTTCATTTTTTCAATGTCACCACCTGAATGATATACTCTTGCAAAGTGCTCGCTCAGTAATTCCACTATATCGACTGACTCAGTGACCTCCTTACCCCCTCGGCATTCCGTAAAATCATTCTACTGTGTACAGTTTTTTTTTTTTTTTGTTTGCAGCATATTGAAAGAACTGTTTGGGATTCTCTATAGCTTGCATAGCTAGTTTCCTTTCATAATCCCCTTTTGCTTTTTTTACCACACTCGTTACCCATCTGACCTGCGTTTTATACCATTCGTGTGCCTGCAGGTCACCTTTCTCTTTAAATTTCCTCCACAGTTGTTTCTTTTTTTGCACCTCAAGCTTAATGATGTTATTCATCCATTTAACCCCTACTTGTTTTACTATTCGGACCCTAGGTATACAATCAGCCATAACCTGCTGTAAATGCTCCTTGACCACTTCCCATGCTCTATCCACATCCATCCCTTGCAGTTGTACATACCATGGCACTGATTCAAGCAATCTCCTAAGCTTGTCATACTTGCCAGCATGGCAATTCCACATATACTCTGTCTTAATCGAAAATTCCACACCTTTAGCCACCTCCCAGGTCAAGACCTTATGATCACTCTCACCAATAGGTGGCAACATGGTCATATTCATTACAGTCAAATTCTTAGATGCTATTACCAGGTCAAGAACTCTCAAACCCCTAGTATTTTCAATTACATGCTGTCTCAGATAGTTATCCCTTAATAACTGAATAAAATCCATTTCCTTCCTCAGATGTGTATTCTCCTTCCAATCAATGTTACCATAGTTGAAATCCCCCATAATAATTACTCTCCTTCCACTCATTTCATCAAATTGTTTATGTATACTATCTCCATCATCTATTCCATCACCTGGTCTATAGCAGCACCCAACTGTATATTTTGTTCTGCCAGTCTCAATCTCACACCAAATAGCCTCAAATGAGCTCTTTTCACTATCCTGCAATACAACTTCAATTCTTGGCTGCAGTTCATCAGCTATCATCAATAACACTCAACAACATCAGCTATCATCAATCGAAAATTCCACACCTTTAGCCACCTCCCAGGTCAAGACCTTATGATCACTCTCACCAATAGGTGGCAACATGGTCATATTCATTACAGTCAAATTCTTAGATGCTATTACCAGGTCAAGAACTCTCAAACCCCTAGTATTTTCAATTACATGCTGTCTCAGATAGTTATCCCTTAATAACTGAATAAAATCCATTTCCTTCCTCAGATGTGTATTCTCCTTCCAATCAATGTTACCATAGTTGAAATCCCCCATAATAATTACTCTCCTTCCACTCATTTCATCAAATTGTTTATGTATACTATCTCCATCATCTATTCCATCACCTGGTCTATAGCAGCACCCAACTGTATATTTTGTTCTGCCAGTCTCAATCTCACACCAAATAGCCTCAAATGAGCTCTTTTCACTATCCTGCAATACAACTTCAATTCTTGGCTGCAGTTCATCAGCTATCATCAATAACACTCCCTCCCCCATTTTATTCTCTCTGTCCCTCCTAAATATCTTACACATTCTATCCCACTAACTATATCATCTTCCGTCAGCCATGTTTCACTAATGCCAATAACCTGTGGCCAGGAAGAGCTAATCAAAGCCAAAAATTCTTCCTTCTTGTTCCTAATACTCCTGGCATTAGTATACATGAAATGCAGAGGTCCCTTTGTCCCACTCCTATCTTGATACGTTATTCTAACTATCTCATTCCGATTTCTTGTCCTCAGTACTGGCTCGGGTACATTATATACATTCTTACACTCAACTGTCTCACGTTTTATAAAAGAAATAAAATAAAATAATAATACTGTTGCCTCTATAGAAACAGGTCTGTTGCTGAAACAACTATTTCTCTGTAATCTGATTCATTCAACCACTACCTTCTCTTCTCTCTGCATGGATGCATGACTGGCTACCATTCGTATGTTTACAGTTACTTGTCAGAATACTTACAGTTGCAATTATTCTAATTTTTTACCAATAGATATTATTATTGTTATTCCCTCCATGTAGTTCGAGAGACTCATTGTGGGAGGTTCATTCAACTTACAACATATTTATCATATAGATCTTAAAATCCTTAACACATCCTTGCAATTACAACACATTCTGATAATGCATTCCATTTACTGACAATTCTCCATGTAAAAATCTACTCCTCGCACCCTTCTTCACAACACCTTTACTTCCAGGAATGACCTCTGGTTCTTCTCCTCTCACCTTCTCTTTTTATAATTCCCCTCTGGATTAATCTGATAAAATCCTCTCACTAATTTAAATGTCTCTATCACATCACTTCTCTTCCTCCTATCCACCAAGCTCTGCAATCCGCATTTCTTCATCCTCTCTCCATAGCCATAGCCAGCATTAAAAATTCCTGACATTGCCTTAGTCACTTGTCTCTGGAGCCTCTCCAATGTCTCCACATCAAGCTGAAAACCAGGTGACCAGATCTGAGCACATACATTCCTTATATGTTCCTGGTTTGATAAATTTATTTCATTAAAAAAATAATAATAATAAAAAAAGATTTTTATTTTTATTTATACAGAAACATCTGGTATTTGAATATGACCTTATAACAATACCGTCTGTTAAGCTGGTACTTCATGATGAAAACTATAATTTTATTATTGAGAAAAACTATATCTATTTGCTTCAGAACTGCTTGGGAAAAAAAGCAAACTGCATTAAAGGTAGTTGTCAACTAGAAGCTTGTTGGAAGAGAGACATTCATGTCACGCATGAATGTCTAAAACCTAACATGCATAATGATACTAATATGTCTCATTTATTCAATTTGTTATATCAGCTAAGTGCTAATATCAAACTGTAGCAGGTGAGTGGCTTGAATATACTCTTCAGATTTCTAATGGTATCTAGTAGACAAACTGCATTGGTTAAGCTTGCCAGGATAGGGGATAATACACATTTAGGTAAAAGGAGGAGAAAGTTATTATGCACTTCAACTTGACACATGTATTACCATTCTAGGGTTAATAGCATAAATTCAGAAAATTAAGTATCAACACAATATAGTTAGTCCTTGGCTTACAACATATGCCACTTATGACCACTCATACTTACCATGGCTGGCCCATAATATATTTACCAATTATGCAGAGCATCCATAGTTCAGTCGGTATTTGGTCGGAAAGACCTGGGTTCAAATCCCGTCCATGACATGAGGAACCTTTATCTGGTCTCTTTTGATTAAATGTTAGTTAGCTGGTCTCATATGGAGGTAGAAGGTTCCCCCCTCCCGGAAACTCTGGTTTTTCGTCCTTCAGAACAGGCAAACCGGCTCTGTGAACACAAGCTGCTACAGTCAGAAATACATGCTTAATCCTTCATTAGGAAGTCTCTCAACCAATCCTAAAGAGCAGTTGAGGATCAGGGAAAATCCCACATGAATAAATAAGTAAATTTAAGAAATATATTTGCTCAAGCTATTGCTGCTACTAAGGTTGAGAAAATCCTCAGATATTTGGAAGGAATATAAATATTATTATTACAGGCAGCTCCAAGGAGTCCTTAGACTCATCGAGGGAGGCCCAACATCATGTCAAGAACAACTACTCAACATTCACACAGTATCTATCATACTTCACCTTGAACTCATTTACAATCATGGCACCCACAACAGACTCTGGTAGCTTATTCCACTCATTTACCACTCTCCAAGTAAAAAACCTAGCTCTAACATCCTTGCTAACCACACTCTTACCAAGCTTCCATGGATGGTCCCTAGTCCTCCCATTACCAGTTCTATTCTCAAAAATATCTTCTGAATTAATCTTATAGAAATCCTACAGAAATTTGAATGTCTCAATCATATCACCCCTTTTCTGCCTATCAACCAATTTCTGCAGTCCACAAATCTTCAACCTGTTCTCATAAGTTTCATTCCATAGTCCTGCTATTATCTTGGTCACTCGTCTCTGGATCCTCTCCACATCCTCCCCATCGAGAAGAAACCCTGGCGCCCATATCTGGGCACAGTAGTCTAGATGGGGTCTTATCAAGGCTCGATACAGAGGAACAACAACCTGTTTGTCTTTGCTCATTAAAGTGTTTTTCAGCAACCAAGTGATTTGATGAGCTGATTTTGCCACTTTTGCGATGTGTCCCCTAAACTTCAACTACCCTATCCACCAACACTCCCAAATCCCTGGCCTCATCAATCTCCTGGAACAGTTCCACCAATGTGATATACTGCTGCTAATCTTTTCACTCCAAAATGCAAAACCTTACATTTTGCCACATTAAATTGATCCATTCTCTTTAGCCCAGTCCTCCAAACTATCCAAATCATCCTGCAAAATTTTGACATCTTGAGCATTCACTAATGCTCTAACTTTGCATCATCTGCAAACAGATGCACAGTTCCTTTCCTATATCGTTAATGAACAAATTAAACAGTAGCGGTCCAAGACCAGAACCCTGCGGCACACCACTAGTCACAAGCCGTCATTTGGACTCTACTCCTGAATAAACCACTCTCTGATATCTCTCCATCAACCACCCTCCTATCCATCTCACCAACCCTATATCCATTCTCATATGCTGCAGTTTACTGATTAGAATTCCATGTGGTATCCTATCAAAGGCTTTAGCAAGGTCCAGTAGAATCACTGTAAACCCATTACCCTTATCCAGTTCAGCCGTCACTGTGTTATAGAACATGAGCAAGTTACTGAGGCATGATCTACCCTTCACAAAACCATTCTGTCCCCCATACAGTATCCCATTTTCATCTATCCAATCTTGTATTTTCCTCGACTATTTTCTCCAAGACCTTGACAACAATTCCTGATATGCTGATCAGTCGGTAATTTTCAACAGCAGTCTTGGAACCCCCTTTAAGCAGTGGAACTATTTTCCCCTCTTTCCACTCCCTTGAGACTAACCCAGACCCAAGACTCAAATTAAACAAAATGGTCAAAGGCAATGACAATTCTTTAGTCGCTTCTTGTATGACATGAGCTGGTATACTATCCAATCCCGCAGATGAATTGACATTGAGGTTTTGTAATGGACTATTCACCTCTGCTTCATTCACCACAATTCCCGTATAAGCTGTTGGTTCTTCCATTTCTGAAATGTCACCACCTGGATGATATACTCTTGCGAAGTGCTCACTCAGTAATTCTACTATAGCAACTGATTCGGTTACCTCCCTACCATCGGCATTCTTTAAAATCAATCTGCCGTATACATTTTTTCTTTTACTTGCAACATATCAAAAAAAACTGTTTGGGATTCTCTTTAGCCTGCATGGCTAATGTTCTTTCATAATTCGCTTTTGCTTTTCTTACCACACTTGTTACCCTTCTGGCCAGGGCTTTATACCGTTCATGTGCCTGCAGGTCACCTTTCTCCTTAAATTCTCTCCACAGTTGTTTCCTTTTTTCCAGCTCAAGCTTAATGGTGTTATTCATCCATTTAATCCCTACTTGATTTATTATTCGGACTCTAGGTATACAGTCAGCCATTGCCTACTGCAAACACTTCTTAACCGCCTCCCATGTACTATCAACATTCAGCCCTTGCAGTTTTACATGCCATGGCACTGAACCAATCAAACTCCTAAGCTTGTCATACTTACCAGCCCGATAATTCCACATATACCCTATTTTAATTGTAAATTCCACACCTTTAGCCACCTCAAGACCCTATGATTACTCTCACCAACTGGTGGCAATGTGGTCATATTCATTACAGTCAAATTCTCAGATGCAATTACTAGGTCAAGCTCTCTGTGACCCCTAGTATTTTCCATTACATGCTGTCGCAGATAGTTATCCCTTAATAATCGCATAAAATCCAATTCCTTCCTCCCATGTGTCCTCTCCTTCCTCCAATCAATGCTACCATGGTTGAAATCTCCCATAATAATTATCCTCCTTCCACTCATTTCTTCTATTTGCTTATGCATACTATCTCCACCATCCACCATTATGCATACTTTTCCATCACCTGGTCTATAACAGCACCCAATTGTATATTTTGTTCTACTAGCCTCAATCTCACACCAAATGGCCTCAAATGTGCTCTTTTCTCTATCCTGTAATTCAACTTCTATTCTCCTTGGCTGCAGCTCATCAGCTATCATCAATAATACTCCTCCCCCCATTTTATTCTCCCTGTCATTCCTGAACACACTATACCCCTCACATTCAATTCCACTAGCTATATCAACTTCAGTCAACCATGTTTCACTAATGCCGATAACCTGTGGTCTCTGGAAGTGCCAACCAAGGCCAAAAATTCTTCCTTCTTGTTCCTAATACTCCTAGCATTAGTATACATGAATTGCAGACCCGTGTTAGCCCCATCCCTACCTTGATGCCTTATACTAACTATCCCATTCTGATTTGTTGTCCTTCTTATTCGCTTGGGCATATTATACTCATTCATACACTCAACTGCCTCCCTAAGGTCTGCATATCTACTCCCCCCCCCCTTAATAAATCTATTTTCCCTGATTCTGCACATCCACTTCATTCAACAACACTTTTTCAAGTCTCCTTACACCGAATCCATTCAAATGCAAACCATCCATCTTATATAGATCCTTTCACCCATCGAACTCACTCCACACATCCACAAATTTCACACCATTCATCCTGCATAACCGACGCATAAAGTCATTTGCAATTATGGCCCTCCTCCTAAACTCTTCACTGTCATACCACAGCAAAAGACTAATCATCCTAACTCTCTCACTCTTCTCTTTTGCTATCTCAAACAATTCCTTCAGGTCCTCTATCATTTCCATTTTATCTCCTTTCAAATCATTCGTACCTGCCACCACTATTATTTCTTTCACCCTTTGCTTTTGCTCCCTAATAGACGTCCTTAATGGTCGCATCAGGTTGGTACGATTTTGAATATCTTGTATTGTACAAGAATGCAGATGCAGCATAGAGTGAAGTGACAGCTGAATGTATGGATACTCTTTCTTTTAAGGTTACACGGCAGTCAGCATTCATAGTTAGGAATTTATGGAGACACGACACAAGTGTTAAAACAATTACTCTACTTAATATTAGGAAAGTAACATTCGATGTTTCGACCTCTAAGTTGAGGTCATCATCATGAAACATACATATATACAATATACAGGCTACATGCCGCTGCACTATACAAAAGTAAAATGAATCTAAATGTTTGTTAATTATTTATCCTAGCCTAACCTCTTGTGGATAAACTAAATTAATAATATTAAATTTTAAAAAATTATAAATAGATTAAAAAATTAAATAAAAAAAAATATAAAAATAAATTAAAATTAAATTAAATTAAATAAAAAACAAACATAAAACATTTTTTAAAAATAAATTAATTAAAAACAGAACTACATTAAACATTTCTAAAGTCCTCTCATATTGAGATTTTCTTCTGGGCTTGTTCCGGTTGCTATAGGTTGCAGATGGGTCCTCCACATTCCTGGAATGATTAATCCATCATTTTTGTTCAGGTTTGGATAGTGTTTTAGCATTTCACAGACTTCTTTCAATTTTCTCTCAAACCAGGTTTTGGTGCAGTGTAGGGACTTGGTGCCTTTCCAGTCAATTCTATGGTATGTTTGGAGTGCATGGTCTGATGGGGATGTTTTACCCTAAGGAGGTATTTAATGTGTCATTTGTGTTCATCTTTTCTGTTTAGGATCGTGCATCCTGTTTCCCCTATGTAGGGTAGGTTACATGTACATTGAATTTTGTAAACTCCTGGGTGGGCCAGATATGGAAGAGGATTTTTGGAAGAACTGAGTAAATTTTTTAATTTTGTTGGGGGTTTGGAGGTAGTCTTGCTGTTGTATTTATGCAGTGTTCTGTCTATTTTTTCTGAAATGCCTCTAACATAGGAAATGGCTATGGCATACTTGTAATCTTTTTTCTTTTTAGTGGTATTTTTATGGAGGATCTTGTGAACTGTTTTTTTATTGTAGCCTTTTTTCACAAATGTATGATTAATGATTTTGAATTCTTGGTTTAGAGCTTGTTCACTCAAGCAAATTATTAGTGCTCTGTGTTTGAAGATGCTTATGAGTCCTAGTTTTTGTTTGGGTGGTGGTATGAATTTTTGTGTATGTTTTAGCCCATGTGTGTAGGTTTGTGGTAGACAGAGGAGAGACAACCTGAGGGAAGACAGGTGACGAGCGTGTCTAGAAAAGGAAGAGAGTTGTTTTCAATTTCAATGGTGAATTGGATATGTTTGTGTTGTTTGTTCAGGAGAACAATCAAGGAAAAACTCTCACTGTTGGAAAAAGATCTGAACTACGCCATTGCACCAAGGTCAGTTAACAAATTAGATTTCATGTATCATACTGAAAGAGGTCTAGGATCCCTCCCTCCAATTTAGCTGACAAAATATGAATGGAAACATCATACATATTAAACTCAAATAAAAAACAAAGTTGCAACTTAACCAAAGCAAAAAAATTGACCGTCGAATCCTTAAAAAATAACAAATACATCATAATTACAAAAGCAGATAAAGGTAATGCTACTGTTATCCTCAATCGGACAGCATATCTAGAAAAAATGAACCATTTGGTATCTGACCACAATACGTACCAAACGATGAACTACAACCCCACAAAATGCATCAAAAAGAAAACAACAGATTAATCAAATCCTTGATCACGTGGCCAGAAGAAACAACCAAAGCCCACACTCCCTGAATTTATGGCCTGCAGAAAATACACAAAACAAACACACCACACTATGTCCGATGGTTGAAGGAATCGACAGCCCTTATTACCACTTGGTGGGGATATATTGTTGGAGGTGGAGGAAATAAAAGATCTTGGGGTGATGGTGGATAAGGATCTAAAATTTAGAGCACACACTGCCGAAATTGTGAGGACAACACACAACAAATTCTGGGAATGCCAGAATTCATTGAGTTGTGGACATTTGTAGAAGTAAGGAGATTCTTGTTCCATTGTATTAGGCTCTGATTAGGCCACACATGGACTACTGTGCACAGATTTGGCTTTGTTTGCTTACACTTGGATAAAGGATTAAACTAAATTTATTATAGTCTAACCAAGTGGGGAAAAAAAACTTCCAACATCGTTCTCTAAATCCAGAGTAATTTAATAATAAGGTGGTACACCTTTTGGCAACTCATATAGGTAAATATGACTTCTCTATTGCTTCTGCCTTAATATCACCACTTCTGGGTCTGGCTCCCACTGAAGGTCAAAACCGGTCTGCGTAGTCCCTTCCCTCATTATATAGTCCACAAGGAGATGTGCTTTGCATTATGGGAGATACTGAGACAAGGAGTGATGAGAGCTTGGTCCACCTTTACCACGAATTGCCTCAGTCCTGAAGATACTTCAGGCACAAACTTTGTTTGCTTACACTTGGATAAAGGATTAAACTAAATTTATGATTGTTAAAAAAAAAAAAGTATAATGTAAAACAGGCTTTAGTTCATTTGAAAAGAAAAGCCTCGTGGTTCGTATCTCGAGGTCAAAATGGGATATGAAAAAAAGTTTGTATCTCGGAAATTTCGTATGTTGAGCGGTTCGTAAGTCAAGATACCACTGTATACTACTTGTATCCATCTCCTTTGTCCATCATTACCTTATTGTAATAAGTAAGTAGATTACTAAAACATGACCTCCCTTTAGCAAATCCATATATATTGTCCATCACAGATAATATCATTGTTGTCAACTTAATTCTGGTTCCTGGTTCTCACCAGCCTCTCCAACACCTTGAACCACAACACCTGACATACAGATAGGCCTATAATTTGATGCTTGAGTTCTGTCACCTCCCTTATGAAGTGGCACAACCTTGCCTTCCTTCTACTCTTTTAAAACTTGACCCAGTGCAAGACTCATATTAAACAAATATGTCAAGGCAGATGCCAACTCCCTGGCATATTCCTTCAAAATACATGGTGATATATTATCAAGTCCCACAGCTTTATTAACATCTAGTTTACTCACTTCCCTGTATACCTCTTACTCAATTACAGTCAGTCTCTCCTCCTCATCTTCAATTGCTTTCAAACTCTCCATGATGAAATATTCACAAGAATGAAACACCTTTATGAACTGCTCATTAAATATCTCAACTACATGCTCTGCAGCAGTTGTTCTTACACCATTTTCTCCAATCAGTGTCATCCTTCCATAATCATTCTATTTTTTTTTTGCTGGCTACATACTGTAAGCCCACAGATACGAGACCCTTCGACACTTCTGCACATGTAGAAGGAGAATCCATTCCGATAATAGGGTAATCAATCCGTCTTGTGAGATGAGTTATTTATTATTGCACGTCAGAAAATTAACTTTTCTTTTATGAACATTGTAGTTTTTAAAGTGGTAACTATTTTGCTTGTATAACAGTTAGAAAATTTTACGTATAAAGCACGTGATTTTGATTGTTGGTGACCAATTCGTACATCAGCTTATTTCTTTTTCCCCTTCAACATGAATTGACTCTTCTTGGCAAATTGCCAAACTAGGGTCTTGGATCTGGGGTCACACAGTATTGAAAGAACTCCCTAGGATTCTTTTTGGCTGTATTAGCTAACTGCCTCATACTGCACTTTTGCTACTCTTACCAACCAAGTCACCCTCCTTACCTGTTCTTTGTAATCCTCATGGAATTGATTACCACTCCTCTTATGCTGCCTCCATAATGCCTTTTTCCTCTGTATCACATGCTTAATCTCTTCATTCATCCATTTCACATCTACCTTATTTAACCTTCTGAACCTTGGAATACATTCAGATATTATATAAGTAAAGTGGATATTAAATCCAGCATTATTTCAAAGCTGAATGTAGAAACTATGAAAGTTTCATAAAGTAAGTTGACCAGAGGCTTACAAGAATAACATTCCCTGTAATGCCAGGGAATGCATTCCTGTATTCTGCTGACAACCATCCAAGTAATCATTTCATGGTCACTCTCACCAATGCATAATGCTGGATTTAATGCTTGTGTGATATTCAAGAACTGTCTAGTAGAAGTAGTGTCTAAATGCATTTACTAAAATAAAGAGCCAAAAGGTTTCAGTTTGGCAATACAAAATTATTTAATTAAATCCACTTCACTCATATAATTTTGCATTGCCAAACTGAAGCCCTTTGGCACTTTATTTTATTAAATGCATTTAGACATTACTTCTACTAGACAGTTCTTGAATATCACCACTCTTCATTCCATGCTACACCTCCAAGCAATCTCCTGAACTTCTCGTAATTACCAGCCTTGTCGTTCCACATATCTCCTTTCCTCACAGAGGTCCTCACACTGCTGGCAACCACCCAAGGTAATCACTTCATGGTCACTCTCACCAACTGGGGGGGGGGGGGGGGGGGTGATTTGACTCCTCATTTATAACAGCATTCTCTGATGAGATGATCAAATCCAAAGACCCTCAATCCTCATGTGCCCTCTGTTACCATAAAATAGCAATTATCGGTAATTTTTTTGTTTAGCTTTCTTTTCATATCCTTTCAATTTTCAGGTTTTCATACTAGCAGAGAATGAGTACCAGCACTATCATTTTAGGGAAAAAAGCACTAATGGAGAGATTTAGCCAAGCAGATAGAATGAGTCAAGCTGCAATTGCTTCATATAGAGAAATTTATGCAGATAAGAAAAAGGCAACCAGTCCACACTAAGTTCGATGTAATGTACAAATTTTCCAAAGTCATTTCTGGCTGTCACTCCTGCCCCCAAAGATAAGCTTAGAAGAATTTGTTGTTAATGACTTAGCCTCATCCAATGAACTGTCCAATTAATAATGAAAACTTTGAAGAATTACTCTTGCTCCACATATTTCCAGCTGATTATGTTACAAATAAGTGCACAGATGTGCTGTATACAATAATTTTATAACTTATACATCATATAATTTGTACGTTTTATACATTTCACTATAATTGCTGGCCTGGTTGGCTTAGTGATTAGTGTATCCACTCTCCAGCAAAAAGGCTGCAGGTTCGAATCCCACTGTGGGCATGGTTGCAGTTCATTGTAGTTGGAGAATTAAGTAGTGGAGACAGAGTTGTAGAGTAGGTGCCCTCCCTCGATGAGTCTAGACTCCCTGCAGATGTCATGCAATAACAATAATAATTATAAACAAAGAATAAAATTAGTTAAACATAACAAAAAAGACCCAGACATTTTCAGTATTCAGGCATGTTAATTGTTAACATATCATTATGATTCATATAGTGATTACTAACTTAGAACAGGATCATCAGAATGGAACCCTGTTGTAAGTTGAGGACTGACTGTAATTCCTTTTCTTTTAATTACAACACTAATACATGCATGTTTTAATAGAGTACTATATTAAAATATCTGTTATTAAAATATTAAAAAATTAGGATAAAAATATTACGATATTAAAATATTGAATGGCTTACCTTATCAGGCCCTGTGCTATTATTTGTGTTTCCTTCATAAGGACAATCTTCAGATTTGGAATGGTTGTCATGAGATGGTTCTACCATGGCAACCATGGCCACACTCAAGTTGACCCGCAAAGCATAAACATTGCAGAATCCTAAGCAGCCTAAAACTGTCAAAACATATCTTGCTGCAATATATCTAGGAAAAGCTACAGGGGAAAAAAAAAATACTGAATATTATAAAACATATTATTAAGTTTTCTGCATACAACAAAACCTAATGATTACTGATTAATGCATTATTTTAAACAATGCCAAGTATATTATTAAAGTACACACTGTCCCTAGATTGAACTGAATTTTTTTTTTTTTTTTGTTAAAGTAGTGTTTTTATAGTTAAGATCCAGTTTTGCTGGTTTTTGTCATTCTCGAAACTTGCTGCTTGTAGGCATTGCCTTAGTTACTTAGTGGGTTATGAAGGCCCTGTACATGATAATAAAAACACTAAGACGATGCTTAATACAAGAAGAATAAGAATTGAAAACTCACTTTGTACTAGTACATCCACAGTCATTCTTCCATTAACCACTTGCTGCAAATTCCCATTAAGATAACCTTTGGACTGCACATGTCCTTAGTCAAAAATGCATATATGACTTTAAAGTTGGCAAAAATCAACTGATATTCATTATCAGTTGTGATTGTGCTGATGTGATGGCTTCAAAGAGTGAAACTTGTTATGCTTATATACTAATGTATGGAATTTCAGAAATAAAGTGGCTGAGTTTGTGGCACTGATCGAATCAGTATGTAAAAAGATAATTGGCATAAGTGAAACTTGGTTGACTAAGGACGATATACTGTCAGGACTTGAAATAGTTGGATATAGAATTTTCTGAAAGGATAAGAAGATCAAGAGTATTGTCAATGGTAGTAGAGGAATTGTGTCCTTCAAGAGTTGAAGTGGAAAACAGTAGTACATGTGAAGATTCTGAAGCTGTGTGAAGTTGAGATCAATAGAATAGTATATCTAATAGGATGCTGTTATAGGCAAGGAAATGTGGAGTATTGATTGTGAAATGTTTAGACAAATTAGTTGGGCAAATAAAAAGATGATGATCCTAATGGGAGATTTTAATTATAGGAATGCAAGAGGGTTGTTTGAAAAGTTTGGTAAATTTTCAATAGACGGTGACACAATTCATGTATCACAGTCTATTTTGCCATGTGTGATGCATAGTTCTCATTTGGCAAACATTTAAAACAACCATGTTTGCATTTTTCATTAAAATGGAGAAAAACGAGTTTCGTGCAGTGATAAAACACTTTTATTTGAAGAAGTGGATGGGCATGTGGATCAAAGCCAAGTTAGATGCAGTTCATGGGGACTCCGCACCAACATTACAGATTATTTATTTTTGGATAAATGAGTTTAAACATGGTCGTAGGTCCATCAAAGATGAAGCATGCTCTGGACACCCAACTGAGCTCAGTACGAAGGAAACAATTGACAAAATCCATGGTATCGTTATGAAAGACTGCCGAGTGAAAGTGGGGGAGATTATAGGCATCTCAACTAGACAGGTGTATAATATCCTGCACAAAAAATTGTGCATGAAAAAGCTGTGTGCACGATGGGTGCCGCAATTGTTGACTGTCGATCAAAAACGCATACAAAAAGATATTTCAATGCAATGTTTGGCGATGTTTAATTGCAATTCGCAGGATTTTTTGCATCGATTTGTGAATGTAGATGAAACATGGATCCACCATTACACACTTGAGTCCAAGCAGCAGTCAAAACAGTGGACAATGCCAGGTGAAAGAGCACCAAAAAAAAGCAAAGACTGTTTTGTCAGCTGGGAAGGTGATGGCCACTGTTTTTGGGATTCCCAAGGAATTGTCATGATAGACTATTTGGAAAAGGGGTAGGACAATAACAGGAGTCTATTATACGTCATTGTTGGACCGTTAAAAGAAGAAGAACTGAAGGAAACACGGTCAAGATTGGAGCACAAAAAAGTGCTCTTTCATCAAGACAATGCACCATCCCACATATCGGCCATTGCAATGGCAAAATTGCATGAATTGAAGTTCGAATTGGTTCCACATCCATCCACCATATTCTCCAGACTTGGCCTTATGTTACTTCTTCTTTTTCCCAAACTTAAAAATTTGGCTTGGTGAGAAAAAATTTTCTTCGAATGAGGATGTCATCAAGGCTGTCAATGACTATTTTGCACAATTTGACAAATCCTACTTTTTAGATGGGATGAAAAAATTGAAAACTCCTGGACCAAAACTGTGTAGACCTCGATGGAGAATAAAGGTGATTTTTTCCAAAAATGTGTTTAACTTATTTTTTTACCAAACTTTTCAAACATCCCTTGTAGACTGGAAAGAAGAGATAGCGTATAGTGAATTTGAGAATGAATTTGTTGAGTTTCTGCAGGATAACTATCTAAAGCAGCATGTGATGGAAGCAACACAAGGTTTATTGGTGTTAGATTTGGTGATATCCTCACAGTATGTGGTTGTGAATGAGGTATCAACACTGCTACCTGTTGGTGAAAGTGATCATGACACATTTGTTTGGAAGGTAGTCAAACAGCAAAAAGTTATCAAGAAGGTCTATATGTGGAACTATAAGGTGAGCAATTATGAGAGGTTTCAAAGTCAACTAGCATCAATACATTGGGTTGATGAATTGTGCAGAAAAGCTGTTGATGGTGCATGGGCTTAAAGATGAATAACTTTGTGTTATTCATCTTTAAGCAAATAAATAGAGTAGGACTACAATAAAAAGCAAAGAGGCTATTTTATTCGGCGACATAAATTAAGTTAAGGGGATAATAAATCCCTCATTATTTTAAAGCCGAATAAGAAACTCGAAGATCGAAATCTAAGAATTTCATGCCGAAGAATGTTCGGCGAGTCCAAGCGTAAGTCAACACCTGGTAGTACAAATAATGAGGGATTTATTATCCCCTTAACTTAAACAGAGTAGGAGTTGGATGAATGGTGAAATCAAGCAGTGTTACAAAAGAAGTTATGGAGGAAGTACAAGACAGTTTGCAGTGAAGAGATTCACAAAGAATATAAATTGCAGGCCAGAAAAGTAACGAGCATGGTTAAAAAAGAAAAAGTAAAATACGAGAGGAGATTAGCCAGTCAGATCAAAGCTAATCCAAGGAAATTTTTCTGCTGTGTGGCAAGCATGAGGAAAAATAATTATGGCAGGTTGATATTGGTGGGTAGTTATGGTAGCAGAGTAACCATAGCAAATGATATAGTAGAATTATTTAACAAACACTTCATCAGTGTATCTCATAGTGGTGTGAATGATGCTGTGCAATATGTAGAAGGGAGGCAACAATTGGGAGAACTAAAGGTGAAAGAATCAGAGGTGTATCAAGTGTTGCTTGGGTTAGATATCAGTAAGGCTATGGGAATAAATATGACGGTAATGACATATCACCATGTATTTTTAAAGAATGTGCAAAAGAGCTAGCCATACCCTTGTCCTGGTTGTCCTCTCATGCTTGTTGAGAGGTTGTCCTCTCAACAAGCATGAGAACAGAAGACTGGTCTGTATGTCTGCAGTTGTGATCAAAGTGTTGGGAAAAATTTGTTAGAAATAGAATGCAGGATTAGGTTGATGAACATAAGATTCTCTATGATGGTCAGCATGAGTTTGTGAAGTGATAAGGCAGGTCTTGTTTTAGCAATCTGCTTATGTTTTATGATAAGGTGATGAAGGTGTTGGATAAGGGAGAATCATAAATACAAAATTAATGACGAAAAATCTCACGTAAAAATTTTTTTTAATAGTATAATTTTCGCCTGTGTGTCACAGGCATCTTCAGTACATGTTAAGCTCAAATTAATTTGAGCTTAACATGTAAAATTATACTATTAAAAAAATCTTTTTACGTGAGATTTTCCGTCATTAATTTTGTATTTATATGTTTACTCATGGTATTCCCTTACTAAGAGTTAAGGGAGAATCATATAGTGATATTCTTGGACTTTGCAAACACATTCAATAGATTACCACATGATAAGTTGGTGTACAAGCTGCAAAGGATAGGAATAGATAGTATACTGGTTAGATGGATTGGATACTGGCTCTCTGAATGATACTAGCAAGTTGTATATGATGGAGCTGTGTCTCAGAAAAGAAACGTGACCAGTGGCATGCCTCAGGGTTCTGTTCTTGAGCCCCTACTGTTTAACTTGTTTGTTAATGATATTTCATGTGGATTGACTGGGGATCTTCAAATGTTTGCTGATGATGAAAAGTTAAGTAGAATTATCAGGAGTAGTGCTGATGTTAATTCTCTACAGGAAGGTTTTGAATAGACTTTTAGCTTGAACAAATGAGTAAGGGTTGCAATTTTAATGTTAATAAATGAAAGGTGTTACACTTTGGGATATGGAGATATAAGGCTACATAGGAGCTATACTTCAGGAAGTGGATGAGATTCGGGATCTTGGAGTGATGTGAACAGTGGACTAAAGTTCTGAGGGCATATCGCACATGTTGCAAAGACTGCACATTGTATTGCTCTTATGATAAAAAAAGTACATTGATATGTAGGGATAAGGAGGTGGTGGTGCATCTATATAAGTCATTTGTCAGACCACATATGGACTATGATTGTGCTCAGATTTGGGCACCTAGTTTTTGTGTGGAACACTAGAGAGGGTCCAAAGACGAATAATCAAAGTGATATCAGTACTCTGATATCACTGTGATTATTGGTTAGAAGAACATTTGAGTGAATATGGATTACAGTGGTTGGTGGATAGGAGGAAAAGATGAGACATGATAGACACCTTCAAGTTAGTTAAAGGATTCTATCAGATTAATAAAGAAAAAATTATAAAAAGAGTAGATGTTAAGATGGAAAGAATGAGAGGCCATCCCTGGAAGATGTATAGAGATATGGTGAAGAAGGAAGTGCGGAATGCATTTTTTATGTGAAGAGTAATTAGTGAGTGGAATGAATTACCCGGGTGTGTGTTGCGAGTGCAGGTGGTGTAAATCGCTTCAAAGTTCATTATGATAGACTGGTTGAGAGGACTTCCCACAATGAGTCTGTTGACTCCATGGAGGTTACCAATAATAATAATAATTTTCCTACAGAACCAGTCTATTCCAAATAATTCAGAGATTCAAAAGTAGCTGTATTTCCAATCACTCTTTCCATATTTGCATCTTTAAAATGACAGGATACGCTGACCTCCAATCAGAATACCTGAGTTATCATGATGAGAGAAATCTTTGTATATGGACTTTTTCAAATGACTGCGAATTAGTCAATCCCATACAGAGGTGGCAAGGTTTTTCCTCCCAGATACTTGCAAAATTAACTATGGAAATACAGTTTTGAAGAAGGTAAAAGGAGATTTCGGAAGGAGTCAAACAAGAGTGAATAGGTTAATAAGAGTGAATAAGATGAAGGATCTGTGCTAGACTAATAAACAAGACATTTTTCATTGAGTAGAGGACAAGATAAAAGTTCATCCAAGGAAGTTGTATAAGAAAGGATTTTTGCTTGGAAAATAATGGACAAGTAAAATGCACTGAATGAGAATATGGTGATCAAGAGACAGTAAATGAGTTTCAGGTAGTACAGTTTTAATGAGCATTGTGTTTCTCACTCACAAACACAAACATGAGCATTATGTTTGTCAGTGAGACACTTGCATTTCAGCCTTCTGAACCCCATTGAATGTCTCAGAATAATATCATAAGTTCCCCGAGGACTACTGATGCAACCATTTGGCTTGCTAATGCAAACCATTATAAATGTCTGTTCATAATTCTCTGCAAATTTTAAAAATCTCTGAATTAATCTACTTGTCAATTTGATGTGTAGCAATGCAATAGCATCCCCAAATATTTACAGCATTTTCCTGGAAGAAATCAGAATTTATCAGATTAAATTGGAATCTTGATATATTTTAAGATTAAGATAACTTAAAGTTATTTAAAAAAAATGATTTTAATCATTCAAAAAAATTCCTAAAATTCCTAAATATAAACAGAATCCAGGTTTATATATGATTTATCTTACGATTTCAAAATATGACAGTGCAGGTGTAATTACTGAAGTTTCAAAAAAGATAAATATATCTAGAAAATTTAAAGACAAAGTTTTATGTATTTGTCCATACACTAAGTACAGCAGGCAGCACAACAGAGTTCAGGGTTTGGATACAAGATCTTTGGGCACTGGAATAGAAAGAATGAATTTGGTAAAGGTGGATAGACAGAAGAGGAAAAAAGATAGAGGGAAAAGTTAAAATAATGCTAAGGAATTCAATGAATTGTGAAGTAAAAAGTGAAGATATCTTTAAAGAATGTTTGCCAGGAGGTATTTTAGATTGTGTGACTAGAGCTATAAAGGGAGGTGAGAATGTACATGAAATTATTGTAATGGTCGGGGATAAATGATTTGAGAAGCAGCATAAATCGTGTGGCAAGGAATTTCAGAGAGATGTTAGAGACTGTTAGATTAACAAGTAAGAGTGCTAGGATAGTCAGTGTGCTGCCTAGATATGATAGTGGAGAATTGAGAAGGACACTGTTGATGAATGAAATAGTAGATAAAACATGTAGGAAGAGAGGGGTTTGAGTACGTGAATGTATGGGATGAATTTGATGGGAGAAAAGAATTATATGCTGATGATGGGCTGCATTTATATAAGTACAGGAGTAGGCATTTACAGAAGCTACTGTTTAATGAAAATGTGTGGGTATCAGATCAGGGAAAAAGAGTTATTAGGATGGAAGGGAATGACTATCAGAAATAACATTTGACAGGGAGGAGGGGGTGGGAAAGGAAAAATCAAAGAAAAAGCTTAAAAATACCCTCATACCCTCTTCTACTTATACACCATTGTCAGGAGTATAAGGAATATGACAGAAGCGTGTGTAGCATTGGTTATTACAGTTCAGCCCCAGATAATAGGTATAACAGTGGTTGAACGATGATGATATCTTCATTGAAATTGAAGTTAATGAGAATAGTATTTTTAGAGAAGACAAAAATCATAAAAAAGGAGGGGATGAATGACTGATGATAGTGTTGGATCCTACTTCTTCTCAATCTATACTTTGGATCCGATATATAGTTATTACGATGTTCTTAACTAGTTGATAGGTTGCAAGTTGATTTCTAATTCAAATATAAAGAAAATTTATATTTAAAGACTGCGCCACTTTATATATGAATTAGTTCAAGAATTGAAGAAAAAACAACTCTCAACTACCTTTCCTTTATATGTTGTTGTTATATATACCGGCCGAGAATATTTAACTTACTTAATTTACACGCTTTGGCTCGAATATTTTATGAATGGTGCAAAAAGAGATTCAGGCAATATACAGCTTTTGATTAACAAAAACAAACATTTAATTTTAGAATCACAAATTTTACACTTAAGTTCAAATCAGTAATTAAGATATCACAAACATTTTAGCTTCTCTGATAAGTACAATTAGACAAACTCAGACAATAGTAAATCTGTTATCTCTAGTACAGTCTTCACACAGTTCTTTTTAACTATTTAATAAAGTTCCTTAATGACCACTCACAACAATATCTCATAGTTCTTTAAGTTTCAAATACAATAAAATTGCAGTAACACCTTTTCACAAACAAACACTTTTAATTTTACACTTCAGCTAATTTCCGCAATAGTTACTGTTAATATAAGGAAATTCTAGGAAGAAACACATTCACATCTCTGCATAGGAATATTAATGGTTGGAATGTTCTTACCAATAATCCTCTTTCTTCATCAACTTACACACAAACACTTTCTAAAACTGTAAACACTTTTAACAATAAACGGCACTTATTAAAATAAATCTAAGCAATAACTGAATTAATCAACAGATACAATGCACTTAATCAAACGTTCTTGAATGAAGTACTACTAATCACTTATGAATTAAGGTAACGCACATTAATTCCTTGACTTGATGTTTTATATGCACAGTTGTCCATTCCTCCGGCATTCAATTAATTCTTTAGGCACTATAATTCTAAACACAGCTATCGTTAAACTTCAACTTTACAGCCTCTACTATTCTCTAGTAACTCCGTGCTTTGCTTCAAGGTTCCTTATGTCCTTGAAAGGTCGGCGCTGAAATTATATCTCAACTCAAGTATCGCTAGTCTACTTAATAGCCTCTCAGCTGTTTTTCGTAGCTATAATTGTTATTCTACAACTTATTAGCTAACTGCTTCCCGACTAGTAGACTTAAATTAGCTGCTTGAGTGACTTGCTGACTCTCTAACATCGCACTATGATTCTCCGAATGCTGATTACTCCGATTCCAACCGAATGCCAATTCTCTCTCACCTTCTCTCTTACCTTCTCTTAATATTTTCAGCATTCTTCACTTATATATCCATTCTTCCCGCCTAAATTGTTCTCGTGATCTCTTTAACTCATTTCAATAAACTTTCAACATTCTCCTCACGCACTGTTCCAAACTCGCACTCGCTCACTTACATACGTCTCCATGACAAAAAAACAAAACATAATAAAATTGAGCTATTGCATAACGTTAACCTTCTACAAATAGGAATAAATAGAGAACATTTACATTTCAATTAATGCGCAGTTAAATTATCAAATACAAATTCTTATAATATTAACATAATAAATATAATAGCTTAATAATATTTAACACAGTCTTATCATTACAATAAATAACTTTTATTATTAAAAGACCAGAAGATAAATGATAAAATATATACAAAGAGCCAACAAGTTTCACTAGCCACTGTCTAGCATTTTCAAGGCTGAACTGGTGTGAAAACAAATGCATTGAGTTACATTACAAAAACATACACTTTAGACTGTTAGGCCGTTACATTTGATCATTCTGTTTGAAGGCGTGCATGTGTTCGAAAGCTTCAGTCAGATTCTGGTACATGACCACGTGTTTTGTAGTTGTTTGCATATTGTAATTCTGTTGAACTGAGAGAGATGATGAGATTTTTCCATCTGTCTTTAAGAACAATGCCCTGATTTCTATTTAAATTATTGCCTGTGTGTAATACCACAGCTGCTTCTTTTAAAGTTCTGTATCTGTAGTCATTCTCAATGTAAGGCATAGAACTGTTTTTCCAATCTATAACGTGATTTGATGTGGAGAAATGATGTGCTAAACCAGATGTGATGATTCTATTATGATTGACATCCCCCACATGTTCCTTCTGTCTTATTTCAAAACTTCTAGAAGTCTGACCGATGTAAGAAAGGCCACACGTGCATGGAATTTCATATACGCCAGGACATTTGAAGAAAGGTACCTCATCTTTAGGTGATCCTAAGATTTGTCTGATCATGGTAGTTGGTTTAAAAACCACTCTGATGTTATGAGCTTTTAACATTCTTGCCAATTTTGTGGAAACTGAATTAATATATGGAATGACAGCTTTTTAAACCAACTACCATGATCAGAAAATCTTAGGATCACCTAAAGATGAGGTACCTTTCTTCAAATGTCCTGGAGTACATGAAATTCCATGCACGTGTGGCCTTTCTTACATCGGTCAGACTTCTAGAAGTTTTGAAATAAGACAGAAGGAACATGTGGGGGATGTCAATCATAATAGACTCATCACATCTGGTTTAGCACATCATTTCTCAACATCAAATCACGTTATACATTGGAAAAACAGTTCTATGCCTTACATCGAGAATGACTACAGATACAGAACTTTAAAAGAAGCAGCTGTGGTATTACACACAGGCAATAATTTAAATAGAAATCAGGGCATTGTTCTTAAAGACAGATGGAAAAATCTCATCATCTCTCTCTCTCTCTCAGTTCAACAGAATTACAATATGCAAACAACTACAAAAAACGTGGTCATGTACCGGAATCTGACTGAAGCTTTCGAACACATGCACGCCTTCAAACAGAATGATCAAATGTAACGGCCTAACAGTTACTAAAGTGTATGTTTTTGTAATGTAACTCAATGCATTTGTTTTCACACCAGTTCAGCCTTGAAAATGCTAGACAGTGGCTAGTGAAACTTGTTGGCTCTTTGTATATATTTTATCATTTATCTTCTGGTCTTTTAATAATAAAAGTTATTTATTGTAATACATCAGACCAAATATGTACAATTTACAGTCTTATCATTATTAATACACATTCTTGATTAAATAATTAAATATTAAATCAACTTATAGGTAGTTATATGAATATTAATTTATAAATAAATGATTTACATTAAATAATATTTACAAATGTAGCCTTTGCCATGGTGGATTATGTTGGATTCTGAAGAGAGTATTAATAATTTAAATTTCTCTTCATTCAGAATCCAACAATAGCAAATAAGTTGTGTCCATGTAAGTTCGTGGAACTAGGGTATAATAGTAAGAGTGATTTTGAAAGTGTCTGGTGTGAAATAAACATTACTAGAAAAAGTGATATTTACTTCGGGTCTGTTAGAGACCTGAAAATAATAAAGAAAATGAGAAAGAAATGTTTAGGCAAATTAGTTCAGCTAGTGAAAAGAAAAAGTGTTACAATAATGGGGAATTTATATACTGGAAAGAAGAAATGGCTTGCGGGAGAAAGGAAAGAGAATTTTTTGAGTCGGTGATGGAGGGAGCTTGTGAGCAAAATGCATTAGATTTAGTAAGAAAGTTGGATAAAGTATTATTATTCAGGCCTCCATGGAGTCAAAAGACTCATCACAGGACTTCCTAGGAAACGCAAAGTCTATCATACCACTCCTTAAACTCATTGACCATTCTCGCTCTCTCACCACTCTATCAGGCAATGCATTCCATGGTTCAACCACCCTCCATGCAAAGAAACCACTCCTCACCATCTTTCTTACAGTTTCCTTTCGTAACTTCAAGGAATGGCCCCTTAGTCATGACTCCTTCCTTCCCACTGTTCAACCAAGCAAAAGAACTCCTCAGTGTCAACCCTGTAACCACCTCTCAACAGTTTAAAAGTCTCAATCATGGTTCAACCACCCTCCATGCAAAGAAACCACTCCTCACCATCTTTCTTACAGTTTCCTTTCGTAACTTCAAGGAATGGCCCCTTAGTCATGACTCCTTCCTTCCCACTGTTCAACCAAGCAAAAGAACTCCTCAGTGTCAACCCTGTAACCACCTCTCAACAGTTTAAAAGTCTCAATCGTATCACCTCTCCTTCTTCTATTCACCAAACTCTGCAGTCCACACTCCCTCAACCAATCCTCATAACTAACATTGTACAGTCCTGACACCATCTTTATTATCTGTCTTTGTACCCTTTCCATAGTTAATTTAGCCCCTTCAAATCCCAGGGGACCAAATCTGTGAACAATAGTCTAAGTGTGATCTGATCAGATTCTTATACAACGGAATGATAACCATTTTATCTCTGCAGGTCAGTGTCCTTCTCATTATTGCAGCAATCCTCTGTGTTACCTTCACTACCTTTGCAATATGTCCCCTAAATTTCAGGTTACTATCAATCATCAACCCCAAATTTCTTGTCTGGGGTTGATGATTGATACTTCCTCCAGTTTAACTCCTCCCATAGAGTATGCAGCGTCCCATCGATGTGTTCCAAATCTCAAGACCTTACATTTTGCTGCATTAAACTGACACCCCCATTCATTTGCCCATCTGTCCAGCTTATTCAAATCCTCTTACAGGGCTACCACATCTGCACCATTACTAATAACCCTTCCCAGCTTCACATCATCCACAAACAACTGACTATCCCCTTGCAATCCACTGACAATGTCATTGATATAATTATAATTATTATTATTCAGGCCTCCATGAGTCAAAAGACTTATCAAGGGGAGGTCCCCCCTCTAAGAAACACAAAGTTTATCATACCACTCCATAAACTCATTGACCATTCTCGCTCTCACCACTCCATCAGGCAAAATACATTGCACGGTTCAACCACCCTCCTCGCAAAGAAACCACTCCTCACCCTCTTTCTCAGTTTCCTTTCGTAACTCCCAGGGATGGCCTCGTCATCACTCCTTCCCACTGTTCAACCAAGCCAAAGAACACCCCAGTATCAACCCTGTAACCACCACTCAACAGTTTAAAAGTCTCAATCATATCAACTCTCCTCCTTCTATCCACCAAACTCTGCAGTCCACATTCCCTCAGCCGATCCTCATAACCAAAATTGTACAGTCCTGAAACCATCTTTGTCATCAGTCTTTGTACTCTTTCCACAGTTAATTTATCCCCTTCAAATCCTGGGGACCAAATCTGAGAACAATAGTCTAAGTGTGTCTAATCAGAGACTTATACAATGGAATGATAACCCTTTTATCTCTGCAGGTCAGTGTCCTTCTCATAATTGCAGCAATCCTCTGTGTTACCTTCACCACCTTTGCAATATGTCCCCTCAATTTCAGGTTTCTATCAATCATCAACCCCAGATCTAGTCTCCCCTACTTCCTCCAGTCAGTATAACTCTTCCCATAGAGTATGCAGCATCCCATCGATGTTTCCCAAACCCCAAGACCTTACATTTTGCTGCATTAAACTGATACCCCCATTCATTTGCCCATCTATCTAGCTTTTTCAAATCCTCTAGCAAAGCTACCACATCTGCACTATTACTAATAATCCTTCCCAGCTTCGCATCATCCGCAAACAACTGAATATCCCCTTGCAATGTCATTGATATAAAGGTTAAACAATATAGGTCCTAGTACTGAGCCCTGTGGGACCCCACTTGTAACCCTCTGCCTCCTTGAAACTGCTCCACCATACACAACTCTCTGATATCTATCAGATAGCCAATCCTGAATCCAGTTGACCAATCTGACATCCAGATCCATGTGCTGCAACTTAAATATCAGCTTATCATGTGGCACCCTGTCAAATGCCTTTGCTAAGTCTAAGAAAATTGCAGTATATGCCTTTCCCTCATCTAATGTTCTTGTAACTTTATTATAAAAGGCTAGCATATTGCTAAAACAAGCGCGCCCTTTCACAAATCCATGTTGACTCTCACAAATAACATTACCCTCATCTGCCCAATGCTGTATACAGTCCATTACTACTTTCTCCAATATCTTAACTACTGATGACACACAAACTGGCCTATAATTAGACATTTCCAGTCTGTTACCTCTTATGCAATGGCACTATCTTACCTTCCTTCCATTCCCTGGGCACCTTTCCCGCAGCCAGACTTTCACTGAAAAGCCAGGTTAAAGGCACTGTCAGTTCCCTAGCACATTCTCTCAAAACTCGTGGTGAAATACCATCCAGTCCCAAAGGTTTACTGACATCCAGAGTACTGGGTATCTGAAACACACTCTCCTCCTGTACCTCTAAACCTCAAACCTGTCCTATCCCTCTAGCATTAAAACTGACTCCTCTAGGATGAAATACTCCAATAAAGTGTTCATTGAACAATTCCAGTATGTCCTCTGCATCAGTCACTCTATTCCCATTTTTATCCCACAATATCATTCTTCCAGTCATTTCTCCTCTTACTGGCCACATAGCTAAAAAATATCCTAGGATTTTCTTTGGATCTTAAGGCCAATCTCCTCTCATATTCCAGTTTCACTTTCCTTACCACACTAGTCACTCTTCTGGTCTGTGTCTTATATTCTTCATGCATCTTCTCTTCACCTGTCTCCTTATATCTCCTCCATAGCCTCCTTTTCGCATACAATTCCTGTTTAATATTGTTTGTCATCCACAATTTCCCACGCACTAATGATATCCCAGCCTTCCAATTCCTCCCTCCATGAAACTTCCCGAAGTTGACGTCTAAGACTATTATAATCACCTGCTTTATAATTCCACATAAGTTCCCATCTCTTTGATACTCCTGCAAGTCTATTCATTTTCCAAGTCAAAACCATATGGTCACTCTCTCCAACTGGTGGGAGAGATGTCATCTCAGTTATTATCAACTTTTCTGATGCTATAACCAAATCCAAAACTCTTGACCCTCTTGTTACCCCTTTTACATGTTGCCTAAGACATTTGCCCCTCAAGAATTCTAGAAATTCCATTCCCCTATTGCTACATGTATCTTCCTCTCTCCAATTTATACTACTGTAGTTAAAATCTCCCATAACAATCATTCTTCTTGCATTTGCCATTATCTAAACATCTTCTGGTCCCGATCTTCTATGCTCCTGGGTCTGTAGCAACACCCCACTAAATATCCTGTCTTGCCCACCTCTACCTCACACCATATTCTCTCAAAATCATTTGTCTCACTGCCTTCCAAAGCCTCCACTCTTAGAGGACATAGGTAGTCACTTATCATAAGCAGTACCCAATCACCACGCTTTCCCCTCCTATCCTGCCGAAAAATGCTGTACCCAGCGACTTCTATTCCTGTTATTATATCCTCTTCTGTCAACCATGTCTCAGTGATCCCAATAATTTTTGGCCAGGCTGATGCTATCTGCACCACCAATTCCTCTCCCTTATTCCGTATACTCCTGGCATTAGTTTCTATTTCCATTGTTTCTATACCCAGCATTATCCCCTGTAGACTCCACTGGGCTCAGTGTTAAATAACTGTTAAGGACTCAAAAAGGTTAAATAACTGTAAATAAAGGTTAAATCAACATCATATCAACCAGTGGCGGCCGGTGAAATTTTAAGTGGGGGTGTTGCCTATACAAAATAAAAAAAAAACAATTTTTTTTCCCTAATCAGTAACCAATTTATTAATAAATAAACAGATTTATTTATTAATAAATCTGACACTTCCAGGACTGATTAGAAAAAAAAATATTTTTTTTTAAATTTTTTATAGGCAACACCCCCACTTAAAATTTCACCGGCCGCCACTGATATCAACATTACCACCAGTTGGTGACAGTAATCATGAGGTCCTGACCTGGGAGGTGTGAAGGCATGTAGAGGTATCCAGAATACGAGCATATATATGTGGAACTATAGGGCATAAAATTATGGAAAACTAGGAAAACAGCTTGAAGGATTTCTATGAGATAAGGAGATAAAGAACTTGAAGAAAAGAGATTAATATGGTGCGGATCATAGTTAAGAAGTATTTGATGATCGCAATAACAGACTGTGTGCCTAAATGGATTAACAAAATGTGTTAAATGGATGAATAGGAAAATTAAACAGGAATTGCAGAAGAAGAAAATATTATGGAGAAAATATAAACTTGGAAGAAGTGAACAGTTAAATGAAATCTATAAAGTGCAGGAAAGAAAAGTGACAAGTATAACAAGAAAGAAATATAAGAAGAGACTAGCAAAATAGGCTACAAAAAATCCTAGGGAGTTTTCGTATTATTATGTTATGCAACTAACAAGAGAAAGAATGATTATGGAAGGATAACTCTGCTGGATTGAGATGGCACAAGAGTGACTAAAGACAAAGTTATTGTGGAGTTGTTCAGTGATCATTTTGCTTGCTAAGGGTTTTCATACTGGTGGCAATGATACTAGTCTAATGAAGCAGGAAGTTGAGGAATCAATGATTCAACTCAGATCCTCCATGGTGAATGCGGTAGAAGACTATAATTGTTTAAGTCGTCTTGATGTGAATAAGGCAATTGGACTGAATGGAATTTCATGTGTGAAAGAATTAAATTGTTGTTTAATGAGTCTTGTATCTTCAACAATTCCTAATGAGTGGAAAGAGAGCAAAACTGTTTCATTGCATAAAAGCAGAAGCAAAACAGATGTTTCAAATTAAAAAGATGTTGCCATTCTGGAGTGATTGTTAAGATTTTGGAGAGCCTTCTTAGGAATAGAATACAGGATTGGATAGATAAGAAAAAGATTCTGTATAGATATCAACATGGTGAAAGTTTATTTTTCACTTGGTTAGAGTATAATAAATTTAGTTTAATCCTTTATCCAAGTGTGAGCAAACAAAGTTTGCACCTGAAAGTATCTTCAGGACTGGGTTAAGGTGGTACAACACCAGGGCAACTCGTTGCAAAGGTGGAGCAAACTACCAACACTCCTATCTCAGTATCTCCTATAATGCAAAACACATCTCCTTGCGGATATGTCTAATGTTATGCATTAAGGGAAGGGCCACTACCCAGACTAGTTTCGACCTTTATTGAGGTAGAATGGGAGTTCATGCCTTTCATCACTGGCCTCTTTAGATTTAAAAAAAAGTTGTGCTGAGAGTCAGCTTGATAGTGAGAGAGGAGAAGAAAGATAGAGTGGATAGTAGTAGGTAGTTAAAAGAGGCCTCAGTCGATCCACCTGGCCTGACTTAAATGCCAGTACCAAGCAGATCTCCGACATTATCTCCCTCCATCCGTTCTCCTCCGCGTTCTCCAGCCAGCCACCTCTTCAGATGTCTGGCCGATGAAAGAAGTGAAAAAACAAATGCAGGAAGACACACATAAATTGAAAATCAAAAGAACTAGGACACACATAAACAGAAACAACAAAGGAGCTAGAACACGCATAAAGAGAACAACAAAAACAGAAACAACAAAGGAGCTAGAACACGCATAAAGAGAACAACAAAAAGTCGGTGAATTAAAAGAAAAGTACTGCAAGAACGGGGGAAGAGCCTGGCCCGAGTGATGCAGCCCGCAAGGAGCTGCACCGCCTCGCTGTAAGCCTTCGCCGCTCGAGTTCTCAGGTCTGCCCCCTCCTATGTGGATTAAGCATGAACATACAAAAACAGAACCAAGAAACTTAGAAGGGGCTTTTTTTTTTTTTTTTTTTTTTATATCATATTTGCCCTGCTATCTCTTACCGCTTCCTCATAGTCTTTTACCACGTTTTCCATCACTGTATGTGTACTGACTCTTCATCATTAAGTTGCCATATTCTCTTCAAGCATTCATTCCATTCCGCTCGGTCGTAAGTGACTTTCCCAAACTTGAGCCATATTCTAAGACTCTCTAGCTCACCATCACATTGCAAAGCCACGTCTCCCTTTTCCTGTACAGCTGTGTGGACTTTGTTTTTTATCTCGGGTTTATTCCTAAGATAGAATAGGATTCGTTCTGTTACATTCGAATATTCATATCGGGGTTCTTTTCTTTTTACCGGTTTTGTAATGGCGTGAGAAGAACCGGTGTTTGTATCTACTGGTAAAGTTCTTTTTTCAAATTCCTTCATTATCCCTGGGTATCTCTTTTCCAGATCTACTCGTGTCAGCGACTTCAATGTGTCGCATAAGTGTTGTTTTTCCTCCTCTGTTAAGTCCAGGTGACCGTCCAGTTGCTGGGGCTCGACGTTGGTTATATCCTTTACATAGAGTTCTCCCCATATGAGTCTATTGCTCCTTTTAAAGAGCAAGAAAGTTGGCTCTCCTTTTGTGGTCATTATCTGAAATAGTTTTCCTGCCGTTTTTGGAGATCCCTTAAAGTTCTTCAAAATGACAGAGCCATTTGGAGTATTGCTTTTAACCAAGTTTGTTCCTTCCTTAGTTTCTGGATTGTTTCCTTGCTCTCTGTCTTCTTCTTCTGATGAGGTTTCTTCCTCATTTTCTGTGTTGTTTCGCGATATTATCTCATTTCCTTCCTCATCCTCATCTGAACTTGAGGCTTCTATTTGGCTTTCAGTGTCCTGTTTATTTCGTTTCATTTCTCCTTCTTCTTCCGGCGTGATGGGTCATTTTGTTGTACTGGTGTTGATTTCCATTTCCTCTGTTTCTGTGCTGTTATTGTTGCCTTCCGATTCATTGGTGTAAGATTTCATAGTGTTCTGTTTCTTTTTCAGTGGGAGCCAGGCGTCTCTTCAGTGGGAGCCAGGCCCAAGTGGAGATATCAGGCAGAAGCATTAGCAGGTCATCTCTACCTATAGGAATTGCCAATTGGTGTGCCACCCTTTTTTTTAATAATTTACTCTAGATTTAGAGAAAGATGTTGAAAGTTTATTTTTCACTTGGTTAGAGTATAATAAATTTAGTTTAATCCTTTATCCAAGTGTGAGCGAACAAAGTTTGCGCCTGAAAGTATCTTCAGGACTGGGTTAAGGTGGTACAACACCAGGGCAACTCGTTGCAAAGGTGGAGCAAACTACCAACACTCCTATTAGATATCAACATGGGTTTGTAAAAGGGAGGTCATGATTTACTAATTTAGTTATGTTTTTGTTGTTGGAGGTTTTTCCACTTGGTTATACTATAAATTAAAGATACCAAGAATTTATATACTTGGTTTAATCCTTTATCCAAGTGTAAGCAAACAAAGTTTGCGCCTGAAGTATCTTCAGGACTGGGGCAACTCATGGTAAAGGTGCCCAGATGCAAAGCACATCTTGTGGACATATATAATGCTATGCATTATGGGATGGGTCACTACCCAGACCAGTTTCCCTGTTTAGGTCCGGGGTTACCTCTCCAAAAACTCGTGCAATTACTCAGATCACCCAACAATGAGTGACGAGTGATCATTTAACTCAGGGGTGGCTCTGCTCAGTGACAGGCTCCCTTACCTAAGCAGAACCACTCATATTCCAGGAAAAGCATCAGCCAAGGAAGCCCTAATACAGGCCATCCCAACAAATCCAAATCCCTGGATGCTCAAAGGCTCCCTAAGGCCTTAAGGGAGCAAAAACTTGGCTGCCCCGGTCTCGAAACCACCAACCGGTCTCAACCTTTATTGAGGTCTCATCAGTGGGAGCCAGACCCAGAGGTGATACCAAGGTTCAAGTAATGCAGCAGTCACTCGTATATGAAAATATGACTTCTGCATTACTTCAACCTTGGTATCACCTCTGGGTCTGGCTCCCACTGATGAGACCATAAAGGTCGAAACCGGTTTGGGTAGTGACCCTTCCCACAATGCATTATACATGTCTGCAAGGAGATGTCTTTGCATTATTGGATTCTAAGGCAAGTGATGTGAAGTCATATACCACCTTTAACACAAATTGCCCTAGTCCTGAAGATATTTCAGGCACAAACTTTGTTTGCTTACACTTGGATAAAGGATTAAACCAAGTACATAAATTGTATATAAATTCTTGGTATCTTTAATTTTTTGTTACGTTTTATAATAAGGTGACTACAATTCTGGATATGGGTGACTCACATATGGGGATATTTCTGGATTTTGCAAAGGTATTTGACACATAATACATAATAAATTAGTGTATAAATTATGGTATATGGGTATATGGGACTGGATAATCAGTTGGTTGATTGGATAAGGAAAAAACTAGCTTTCCAATCGATATCCAGTGGTATATATAGAGGAGCCATGTCTCTGAGGAGGATAGTTACCAGTGGAGTCCCACAAGGTTCTGTTCTAGGCCCACTGCTGTTTAATTTATTAATGATATTGCAAGTGGTTTGCAAGCAGATATTCAGCTGTTTGCAGATGATGCTAATTTGCTAAAAATGAGGAATGATGCAGATGTACTAGTACTTCAGAGCAATTTGAATGAAGTGACTATGTGGACTGACAAATGAGGGCGTCAATTTAACGCCAGTAAATGTAAGCTTTCGCACTTTGGATCTCAAAATTGTAAAGCTGCATATCATACGGAACGTGTTGCATTACAGGATTTGGAAGAAGCAAGGGATCTTGGTAGATGGAGAATTGAAGTTCAAGGGATACAATGCAAAAGTGATAAAAACAGCACAAAAGAAATGCCAGTATACTAAGAATACTGACAAGTAGAAATAAGGATGTGGTCATTCTGCAGTACAAGTCTTTGATTAGACTACTGCACACACCAATTGGGTCACCTGTGTTTCTAGATGAGAAGCAATCTCTGGAAAAAGTTCAGAGATGGATAACAAAAGCAATATCAGGACTGGGACAGATAAGCTGATGTAAATTGCAGACTCTGATAAATAGGCAAAGGAAGGGATATGATTGAGACAAATTGTTAAGAGGTGCTTATCAAATAGATACCCAGGATATTTTTCAAAGGGATGAAGGAGGGAAAGGGATAGAGAAAAGAGGTCATTCTTGGAAGCTATATAAAGGTGTGGTGAATAAGAGAATGCATTATGACTTTTATTTTTTTTTTTTTTTTGCATGGAGAGTGGTTGGTGAGTGGAATATATTGCCAAACGAAGTGGTGAGTGCACAAACATTAAACCAATTTAAGATGAGGTATGATAAACATTATCTCTGTTAGAATGCATCTTACTATTGCCTCCCTTGATGAGTCTTGACTCCAGGAAGTTTGTATAATAGTAATAATAATATCATTTTGCACAATTTGGTTGCTAAAACTGTTCAGTTTAAAGTAAAACCAAGATAGCTTTCCAAATTTGAGTAAACCTGTAATGTTATGGATATCTTTCCAGTTTAAGCATTACGCTTCACATATACACACAAGAACTGACTGACAATGTTCAAGTCTGTTCAGCACAGGCTCGCTGTTTTGTTGGCTAATGATTTTTGCAACTGAACCAGAGTTTTAGCAGCACTTGTCATGAAAAAAAAAAAAAAAAGAGGAAGAAATCTCATGATGATTATGGTAAACATAAACACACAATGATTTTGCAAAGGCATATGACAGCATACCACATGAACTCTGTTACGCAAATTAGAACAAACAGAGATAGATATGACACTGGTTAAGTGGATAAGAGGGTATCTGCTGAAAAGATATAAAATAAAAAAAGTGGTATATGGAGGGGTAGAATCAAGGCAAAAACAGGTATCTAGTGGTGTTCCACAAGGTTCATGCTAGGACCAATGCAGTTTAATTTGTACATAAATGATATATAAAATAACCTGAAAGGAAATATTCAGTTGTTTGCATCATGAAAATTATGGAAACAACTACCTGTTTGATTAAAACTTCAGTTTAATATATACCAAAATAAACACTCGACATTTCAACCTTCACATAAAGGTCATATATACATTTCTTTGTATACACATATATACAAAGAAACAAGTTGCACTACAGTCTACATGGTATGCTCAAGTTATTGATCAAAACTATTGGCCTGACCTCTGGTGAAAAAAAAAAAAATCTTACCACATCAAAGCTAGAATCCTGTTATTATTATTATCTATTAGGTTACAAAATTAAATTAAACTAGAGAGTAACATGTTTGCACAGAAAAATAACAAATAAAAAATACCTTATATATTTTTATACATAGTGTTTATTTTGGTTTATTTTAAACTAAAGTTTTACTCAAACATGGTAGTTGTATTCATAGTTTTATGATGTATTCTGATCACCGTGTAAGCATGAAAGAAAGGATTCAGTTGTTTGATGATGATGCAAAACTAGGTAGAGTAATAGTCAATCAAAAATGTGGAGAGCTTGCAGTACAATTTAAATAGACTGTCAGTATATTTAAATTGTAAAAGTTGATGGGTGTTAGTTTAATGTTGAGAAATGTAAAGTTATGCATTTTGGGATAAATAGATTACAAGCCATGTGTCACATTACTGGCACTGTACTCCAGAAAACAGCTTCAGAGATGAAGGTAGAGATTTAGGGTGGTGGTGGTAGAGAGAGTTAAAGTTTACAGGACATATTGCTAAGGTGGCCCATAAGATTACTTGGCTATTGGGTGTATCAAGGCCTTGATACACCCACATCTGGATTATGGTGCTCAAGTCTGGTCCCCTGGATAATACATATAATCAACACACTTGTTGATTATATGTATTTTTACCTGTAAATTGTATGTTTGCTTCTTCTGATTGACGAAAATATCACCGTTTAATTGAAAACATCAGTCTTTCCAACGAAAATAAACCTCCATATACTATTCATATACATGAATCGAATTTTATTCTAATTTTCATGCTATAATTACCAAAATATCTTGGGCGTCTGTTTAAAAGATTTTCTGAGTCCGTGTTTTCTTCACGCTGCATGTTTAGAGCTTCATCCAAAAGTGACTTGACCATACTTGAGGAAAATTGAAAATAAAAAGTTTAGTCTCCAAGTGCACACCACACGCCTGTCAGTCGGCTGCCCGTTAATCTCTTCCATACCATTCGGTCTTGATATCAGTATTATCATTAATATCAAACGCGATATTTTCTAACATTAACTGATAACACAGACATTCATTCACCACAGCGATAACAGCATCAGATCTTTAAATAATACAATGCATTACTAAACTTAAAGAAGCAGGTAGTCTGATTACTTTGATATATTTTATGATTTCCATATCGGTTACAAAAGAGTATCACAGAAAAAGTGAATCACAAATTGTGCACTCTAATACACAGTTATACAGCAATTCGAAGCACTGGCCTGAGCAGGAATATACAGCAGATTCAGTGATCTGTCCAACATACCTAGATTTTTCATTTTATTTCACATCTATCTTAATACATGCTTTTATTCAGTTCACCTCACTTCCCATTTTAATTCCCTTCTTTGGTTTAAGATGGTACAATAATATTCAAAATTAGGGCGCTAGGAGCATTATAAAACAGAATTATTCTTTGCATGCAACAGTATAAATACTGTTGCATTTATTGCACATAAATTTTTTGCATGCAAAGAATAATTCTGTTTTAAAACCTGGTTATTCCAAAAATAAACCATATTAAATATTTATTCATAAAACGAATGTACGCGGCAAAATCACGAACCCCAAAAACATTTCCTTCTTATTCGGCAACAGCCACAAAACTAATTCTTAATATTACCATAAACTTTAACGAAATATTGGGCAAAAAAAAGTTGACTCGCTCCCTAACGTTAAAAATAAAATAGAAGTTGATATGGGAAAAAAAAATCTATAAGTAAGTAAGTATTATCATTAATATCAAACGCGATATTTTCGAACATTAACTGATAACACAGACATTCATTCACCAGAGCGATAACAGCATTAGCAGCAGAATTTCCCAGAAATTATACTTAATCTATAAGTAGTTTATTATAAAACAAAAAATAAAATAAAATCCGCTAATGACTTTTATTCCCGTACAGGGAGTAGTCGTGGCCGTTTTTGCCTATCTACCTATTGGAGACTGAGAGGGAAGTTGACGCTTCACCGGTAGCCAATTTCTGATTGGCTACCTTTCAGATGCAGAATTGAAATTGAATGGAATGAAGATGGCGGCTCGCGTGGTAGTGTTTAGTGTCGTGTATTATTGATGGTGAATTGTGAATTTGACGGTTATGATTTAGTGATTTATGCGTATTCATATATATATGTACTCCATTATATATATTATTTATTTCCCATTCTTCAAGTGAAACGCGTTTAATACCGTTTAAGGAAAATGCCAGTTTGCTTCTACACCCTCTGTCCAAAAAGAAACCGAACTTTTCGGAAATAGAAGAACAATCTCTGATTGGCTACCGGTGATGGCTATCACTAATTATAGTCTACAATCAGTAATTAGTGATAGCTGGCCAAAGGCTATCACTAATTATAGTCTACAATCAGTAATTAGTGATAGCTGGCCAAAGGCTATCACTAATTATAGTCTGCAATCAGTAATTAGTGATAGCTGGCCAAAGGCTATCACTAATTACAGTCCAGGGCAGAGATCGGGAACCGGCGGTTTCAGAGTCGCATGCGGCTCTTGGCTGAACAAAGTGCGGCTCATTCATATTGAATTAAAAGATACATAATTAATACAAACAACTAAATACTGTTTTTTGATAAGGCCTGTTCGTGGTGCTAGATACTACGCATATGACGTGTGTTACACATGAAATTTTATAACATGAACAACTGACAACTACGTTACATTTGAAATACCACCAAATTTTAACCCTGCCTAAAGTAACTAGCCCCACGGCGAAAATTTGAACTAATTGATCAGCTGTCGTGTGAAACACACGGTTTTTAGACATACGGATTTTAACTATCAAAATAACTATTCTGTTAGTTAACTTATTTATTGTGGTACTAAACTGGTGTTTAATTTAGTGTCAGGTAATATTATGCACAAATTAATTTTTATTATGTTATTATGTTGAATTTGTGTTTTTACTTGCAGGTAAATTTGTGATAATAACCCTCCTAATATAAGTTCAAGAAAAAGAAAAATAATCAAAGAAAACCGAGGATTCAATAAAATGTGGACAGAGAAATTTGCATTTATAGAAGTAAATGGAAATCCACAATGTTTAATTTGCCGTCTACGACTTCAAAATAATAAATCAAGTAATGTCGAACGACATTTTCCAGGAAAACATTTAGACTTCAGTAAAAAAATATCCTGAGGGTGATAATAGAAAAAAGCTATTGAAGAATTACAAAAGAAAACATTGCTTCAGCAAAGAAATTTGTTAACTAACTTGGACGAAATCTTCGTCGAATACTACTGAAGCAAGTTTTTTTGTTATCCCATGAAACTACAAAAGCGGGAAAATGTGAATTTCTTTTACCGATGGTGAATTTCTAAAAAATTGCATATATAATGATTCTGAAATTCTATTTAAGGATATGAAATTAAGGATGAGATACGTAAAAAAAAAATAAAGATATACCTCATTTTGGCTAGAGCTCTCAAGAAATGGATTGTAACAATTTCTGCAGAAGTTTCAAATATGCAAATTATGGATATTAATTCTGCCGATTTTATATCTATTGCGGTTGATGAATCAAATGATATTTCCGATATGTCACAATGCTGCATGATGGTTAAATATATCACAGTATTCGAGAAGAACTTCTTGATCTGCTAACGCTTAAAGGACACACTATAGGTCAACATATTTCAGAAAACCTTCTAACAAGTTTACAGAATAAAAATAAAAATATGAATAATATAGTATGCATTGCGACCGATGGCGCGCCTTCTATGATTGCGAAAAATAAGGGGTTTGTTAAATTATTCTCCACTCATATTCCACACGGAGTTATTTCATTTCATTGCATTTTGCATCAAGAAGCTTTAGTTGCAAATTCTTTGGGATTATTATCACAACTGAAAAGAGTGATGGATGTTGTTGTACCAATGATCAATTTCAGGCGTTGAATCACAGACTTTTTGACACATTTTTAGAGGAACTAGGTAGTCAACATAAAGATTTAGTGACATTTACATCTGTACGATGGTTATCAAGAGGAAAAGCATTAAAACGTTTTTTTCAGTGCTTCAAAGAAGTAATAGTTTTCTTAACCACTAAAAATTATAACGTAAATCATGTGGAACTTCTCAGTAATCCTGAATAGATACAAAATTTTTGTTTTTTGCTTGATATGACAGAACATTTTAATAAGCTAAATTTTAAGTTGCAAGGGAAGGGAAACACAACCTTACAATTATACCTGATGACCATAGTGACCCACCACGTGGATGCAGGCTTATGGAAGTATCGAGAGGTAATTCAAACAAAGAAGGACAGTTCAGACGGGACCTGGAGATCCTGCCCCAAGGAATGGTAAAGTACAGATTTTGTTGTATAATTACCTAATCAGTAAAAGGGAAAGATCATTGTAGTGTAATAATCGACTACGGACAGTATTTAAGAACGTTAAGTGATTATTTAGCAGTGGCTAATGTCCATAAGACAAATTGTCTGGAATGATCATAGATGATTGTGACTAGTTTAATGTGCAAGACTAACATAGTAGGTATAATTTTGATTAGAAGTGTATAATGTGCATGTTATGTGTGTTTAATCTCAAACTCAAAAGAAGGATTTATTGTTCATGCATTAGAGTATTAATCAGTTTCATACAGTTTGATTTAGCATGTCATTGAACTAATTGAAAGTGAGATTGGTCTAAGTGTATATGCCTTCAGATTCCAATAAATATGTTTTTTCTTCTATACCTGATTTTGCCTGTGATGTGAATCAAAACTACCACTCATTAATCTGAACTATAGCGGGGGGGGGGAGAATTGAAAGAAAGGTATAACATGTTATTATAGAGGTTACGACTGCAATCCAGAATTTAGTTAGCCACAGTAAAGTGTTTAATTTATGAGTTTAAGCACTAGATTTATTCACCCATGTGCACCAAAAGTCTGGAAAAGTCTCCCTGAATAAGAGTCCCCTCTATTCTAAGATATTGGCTTGTGCAGCTTTAAAAAACAAATTTGTCAATATCTGAAGAGGAGACGGCCCCAGAAAGAAATTAAAGGAATCGTTTCTTTTAGCAAGGAATAACCTTTAACAGTCAGAGTAAGCACGTGAGTAAAATTAGGAATCGGCTAGAGATATAGAATTTGCTTTCCTTATAGAATGAACACGTAAGAAGTGATACAGATATTAGAGTCAAGGAAATTTTGTAAGTCTTGTAGATATTGTAGAGAGGTAAATTCATAAAGAAAGTAAATTATTTTAGGAAAAGTAACACCATAACAGAACTGCAACTTTGATTCACTAGGAAAAATCGAATTGAAGTCGCGGCTCCCAAAATTTTGTTTCAATTAATTTTTTTTGATGGAATGGCTCTTTGATTCAAAAAGGTTCCCAACCCCTGGTCTAGAGCCTTAAATTACAGTATACATGGCCTCCAGTAGAGAGAAGTGACTGACTTTTCTTGTCATCTCGTGGTCCCTAATTCTAACACTGTTCACTGTTCTGAAAATAGTGTGAATTCTACTTTCTTGAGTTTATGGGACGAAAAACTCAATTGGCAGTGCTATAATTACCAAGATATCTTGAGCATCTGTTTAAAAGATTTCCCGTGCCAGAGATCAACTAACTTAAGAGCTGGTCGAAAAAAAGGTTTAGAAAAAGTTCCTCTAATCAATTACTAGAATTGGACTTACGAGGCACTCTCTTCGGGGCAATTTAACACCGCATACGACCCACCCCACTTCCACTGAGCTACACAAGTAGTTCAACTATAGGTAAATAATGCACCATTTCTAAATTAAAAAAATAAACCCGTTAACCCCATTTATTCCATTATAGGGAATATGCGAGACCGTTTTAGCATATCTAATTTTTGAGACTGAGTCGGCAGCTCAACCTCCAGCGATAGCTACTCAGGGATTGGCTTGCCCAAGCCCATCATTAATTATAACTGCATCCAGACAAGAGACTGTAAATAAGTCCCACTATTTGTCCCCTGCCTTAATCATAACACATCATGTTATTTGTCTGAAATAGAGTGGGTTCTAAGGTCAATTTTCTTGACTTTTACGGAACTAATACCAGAGTTTCCAAAACTAATGTAAGATATTAGTTTTTTCTCCTGGAAACTGGGTTTCTGGGAGAAAAAACTCCCTTGCCTGTGCCAGAGATGAACTAACTCGGCAACCGGTCAATGAAAGGCTTAGAAAAGTTCCACCAGTCAGCGACTAGACTTGAACTAAAGTCTGCCTTCAGGCTGCCTTGCACAGATAATGCAAGTTAACTTCACTAAGCTACACAGACCTGAATGATAATAATCATCATCATGACGCTAATTACGGATATAGACCATAATGATCTGTTCTTGTCTCATTATCCATCTAATATTCTGTTTTGAGGTCTAACAATCCTTCTCTTTTCAATTTGTTTATATTTATTATTTGTTTAGGATATCGGGTGTTGCCATTCGGTTTACATGTTCTATCCATTTTTGCTTATAATTGTTAGTTTTCTTCTATTGATTTTGTTTTTAGTTATTTTATTAATTAAAAATCAAAAAATCAGCAAACGGTTTTTTATTGGAGACTGAGTAGGCAGTTCAATCTCCATTGGTGCCAATCAGGGATAGCTGGCCCAAGGCTATCACTAATTAAATGGCACACAGTGAAGAGAGAGAGAGAGAGAGAGAGAGAGACGGCTCAACAAGTGCTCAACTTGATATTAATAATAACCCCAAAACAATATATTTAATGTTTGAAAATAATATGGGTTCTACGGTCAATTTCCTTGAGTTTATGGGACGAAAAAACCCGAGTTTCTGGGAGAAAAAACCCGCTTGCCCGTGCCAGAGATCGACTAACTCGGGAACGGATCGAAAAAAGGCTTAGAAAAATTTCCTCTAGTCGACGACTAGATTCGAAACAAAGTCTTCCTTCGTGTGGTTAATCGCCATGGTATAATAATAATAATATCTGAATAATTTTTTTTTTTTTTTTTTACTCAGAAGAAAAGATTTATATTTTGCAAGGTACACATTTCTATGCACAAGTTAAAAGAAGTAATAGTAATAGTAATAATAATAATAATAATAATAATAATAATAATAATAATTATTATTATTATTATTATTATTATTATTATTATTATTATTATTATTATTATTATTAGGCCTTGATATTAATCAACAGATCGCTGAGGTATTGATATCGCTGAGTTATTGTACTTGTGGTCATTTTGAGACAGGTTCCTCAGACAACAGGGGCATCTTTTTGTCCACCTGCTATTTGTATTAAATAGATGGTTCTAGTTATTCGGATGGTAAAGGTGGAGTAAAAGAGGATTGAGAGGGCGCTGTATAGGCATACGAACGGTTGCGCGGTGGTATCGTTGGTCCCGTTTTTATAGTTTTAATGTGGTGCTAACTAATGTTTTTTAATTTAAAATTATTATAAAGTAACTCTACTTGTCACGCTGAAGACAGTGACATATAATTCATCGAAATCGGCCAAGTGAAATCCAAAATCTGAGTGTGCTAAAAATTGAAGCGTACACCGCGATTGATAACGAGTATAGAACAAAGGACGTCGCCATCTTTGCAGCTGTCCAAAGGAAGAAAGGTGAGTCATGAAGTGCGACAAGTGCCTGAAGGAATTACGGAAGTCATATAACCTGCAGGAAATGCCATAGGAATCTTCACTTTACATGTACCGGACTTTCAGAAACAACTTGGCACTGTAAATCCAATGCCAAACGAGAAGAATGGAAGTGGCTAAACTGTAGAGAGAACAAAGAAACGCTGCCACCCACGGCACAACTGATTACACCGGAGGCAGAATCGGACGATGAACTGAACAGACAACAAAATACCGGCGAGTCTTATAATTTGAATTCCGTAAATTTATTGCTAGAAAAAGGTTTAGAAAATATAAAAGCCAGCCTAGTAGATCTTGTCCAAGAACTATTTGATAAACAGAATAAAGAAATAACAAAAAAAATTAGCGAATATGAAGAGTTTGTTCAATTTAATAATTCAAAAGTCGAAGAAGTCTTACAAACGGCAAAAGACATTAAAACCAGCATTAACTGACAGGCAGCACAAATTGATAAAAGACACATCGGAACTCCGTCAAGAATTTAATTCCCTGAAACTACAATACGAAGTTCTAAACCAACAACAACATAAAGAAGACCTTGTCATAAATGGTCTTCCAGAAACCGAATCCACAGAAAATCTCAGAGACGTAGTTTTAAAGTTAGGCCATGCAATTGACATCCCCCTAGAGCATAATGATATTCAAACCATAAATCGGTTTCCCAGGAAGAACAGAAAACAAGGCTCACCACGACCTACACCAGGCATAGTTCGTCTGACAAGCAATGCTACAAGAGACAATCTCATAAAAGCCAGCAGACTGAAAAAACCAGTAGTCAAGGATTTAAATGCATCGCAAGACAATACACGAATCTTTCTCTCTGAGTATTTAACACCTTTCAATCAGAATCTTTTGTACCAAGCAAGAAAAGAAAAAACAGAAAAAAATTATCAATTTTTATGGATCAAAGACGGCAAAATATTCCTGAGAAAGTCGCAGACTTCAAAGTCTATACAAATAAAAAGCTCAGAAGATATAGACAGGTTGCCAGGGTGAAACAAAAGACTCCAACTTAGTTCAATAAGAAGATCTCAACACAACAAAAATGAATGTGAACCATCAGATAGATGTAATTACACCAGGATACATCAGTAATTGTACTTTCGAATCGCTTGATGCATGGAAACAAAACACAGTACAAGCGAGAGGTCTCTCAATCTTGCATATTAACATCAGAAACATCCGAAAACATTGGTTATTGTTACAGGCTTATCTGAGGAATTACACTGATATTATTGATATAATAGTTCTTACAGAAGTATCCATAACTAACGACGAAGCTACTGCTTTCCAAATTCCAGGCTTCCAACAACATAGATCATGCCGCAAACAAAAAGAAGGGATGGAATATTAATATTTATCAAACAAAAATTAATAGCAAAAGAAACGACCTATCAGTTTGAGCATGCTGAAACCCTTTGCCTCGAAATCACTAATACCACCAATAGACAGCATCCCATAATACTAAATGCTATTTACAGGCCACCAAACATAAACATGATAAAATTCTTGAACGAACTCAATTGCTGGCTTTCAAGCCAAGAAAAATGCTCAACCGAACACCTAATGATTATTGGCGACATAAACATAAATATTGCAAACGAAAACAAGAACACTGTATAATACCTAGACACACGATCAATGTATAATCTAATACTAACAATAACATCATGTACTAGAGAAGAAATATTCGGAAATACTATCACTGCCTCCTGTCTAGATCATATAAACGTCCGAGCACCACCAAACAGTTACACTGCATCAGTCATAAAGTGCAAATTAGCAGACCATTACTTCACTGCTCTAAACTTGCACACCAAGACAATACCCATGCAATGTCCCACAGAAGAAAAGCGACAGAAAACAATAATAGACGAAGAAATAGTCAACCACGAAATAAGAAAAACAAACTGGGAACACCTGACATCAGATTCAGCGGATATCTTATACAACAACATTAAACGCACACTGGAGGAAATATATAAGAAAGCTACAAAGACAATCCGAATTCGTTCAAAAACAACACAAAAATCCTTGGATAACATAAACCTTAATCCTAGGAATACACAGAAAGGACGCTTTATGGAAAGAATTAAAGCGATATCCAAATAACACAGCTTTAAAAACTGAATATAAGATAACAAGGAATCGCCTTACAACACAAATCAGAAATGCAAAAAGAAGTTACTACAGAGACAAACTAACCTCTGCACAAAACAACATGAAACAAACCTGGCATCTGATCAATGAGATGCTAGATTTTGTTCCCAACACCACCGTCTCCGAAACCATAAAACACAGCTTCATGAAAGACGCAAAATCTATCTAACAACTAGCAAATGACTTTAACCAATATTTTGCAGACTCCATCCAAGAACTACACAGAAATATTCCTCCAATCACAAAATGAGACCCTCCACTTGGACCATAATCAAAACAGGCATTATGGTTCCCAACCATAAAAGAAGCAGAACTTCTCTCTGCAATAAATCAAATCAAACCAAAGGCCCAGGAATAGATGGTATCAGACCTAAAGATATAAAGCAACATGCAACTAGTTTAAGTCCTATCCTACTAAAACTAATAAATAAAATATTTAATAGAGGACAGATACCAAGTATGCTAAAGACAGCCATAATCACACCCATATACAAACATGGAAAAAGAAATTTAATCAGCAATTACAGACCCATAGCAACATTACCAATTATTAATCAAATTATGGAGCGGCTCATACTGAAGAAACTCACAGCATACACTGAGATCTTTCATATTATCCCCAAAACACAATACGGTTTTCAGAAAAATAAGGGAACAACATCTCTCTTGGAAGACTTTACAGACGTAGTTAATACCGCCTTAGATAAAAACAAAATTGCCATGGTAGTCTTTATTGATCTAACTAAAGCATTCGATACACTTACACATCAAACCTTGTTAGAAAAGCTGAGGCATGTTGGAATAGACAGGCCTCTTCACAGGTGGTTTACAAACTACCTTCAAAATAGAAAGCATATCACACGTATCGGGTCAAACCGAAGCAGAGAGCTAGCAGTAACCTGTGGAGTACCACAGGTTACTGGTAGCTTTCTGCTTCGGTTTGACCCGACTCCCTGTGGTACTCCAGTAACCTGTGGAGTACCACAGGGAGCTATACTCTCCCCAACTCTATTCAACATTTACACGATATTAATCAGCTACCACCAATACGCAGACGATACAGCAATAATATCCATCCATAATAACGCAAGCATAGCCCAAACAAATATGCAACATGACATAAATCTGATCATAGACTGGCTCACGAAAAACTGTATACACCTAAACTCAGAAAAGACAAAATTAATGATATTCAGAAATCCACTGACTCGACCAGTAGATAACAAATATATAACCATCCAACATCCACTTCCCAACATACAAAACACACAGAACAACAAAACCACTGCAATCATTCAAGTTGAAACAATACGATACCTTGGAGTTTACTTCGATGCAGATATGAACTGGAATAGCCACATAAACCATCTACACAACAAACTCCGAACAATAAGTGGCAAACTCTACAGGTTAAAAGACATAGTTCCCATACGCCTAAAAACACTAATATACAAAGCACTATGCCAAAATATACTAAGATACACTATAACAACGTATGCTTTCTGCGCACCCTACAAATTAAATAGATTAATGTCGCTACAATACAAAATGACAAGACTGATCTTTTGGGAACAAAGAGAAAATCACGACCTTATAAACATTGAAATATCAGAACACAAAATACTGACAGCAAAACATTTATGTCACTATGCAACTTTGCTAAAACATTATTTCGATGCCAACTACAGGACAGTCAGAAATACTTACAGAATAACAAGACCTCAGACTACTAATTATATCACATATAAATACAATAATCACTACGGAAAGGCCACGCGAAACTTCTACATCCCAGACATGATAAACATATTACTTTTTGAATACAGAAACCTCACAAATTACAATAGCCTGAAAAGAGCTCTAAGGACATACTATGAACGAGAAACACGCACCCAAAATACCATACAGATTTAATGAAACACAATATATTCGTTCAGGCTTCCAGTTCAGCGATGCATCAATGCATTCCAAGTTATTGTGCGTGCGTGTGTGTATGTGTGAGTCCGCGCGCGCGAATTTCTCGATCACAGATTTCGCAGCTTCCCAACACAGCAAAAAAAAAACAATTCATAATAACCAACTGGTGTCATCCTCAGATAAGCTTACATATAAGCTTCGAGGATGAAAGCAAAGAAATTAGTTCTCATCCAAGATGTATCATATGTAACCAAATGCTTGTAATGTACGTATCACATGAAAACCAATGTATGTAACGTATGTATTATATGTAAACCATACGTAATGTAAGTAACACATGTAAACAAATGTAAGTAATGTATCATATGTAATCAAATATAAGTAATGTATCATATGTAATCAAAAGTATGTAATGTATATAATAACTGTAACAAAGGTATGCAATGTAATAAAAAAATTCTTTTAAATGTAAATCATGAGTTTACACTGTATGTTTGTGAGAATTAGGAAATATAATATGTAGATTGCATATCTGTAAATACTGTTGTATAATCACACCTTTTCAAACTTGAAAAAAAAAAATAGTAAACTACAACATGTAATATTATACAACTTATGTAACTCTGAACAATATAATTGTAAATTATTATTATGATTGTTATTTAAAAAAAAACTGTTATCAGCATTACTATTTAAATCTCATTATATGTAGCACAAAGTGCTGAACCTTGTAAAATAATATACTGAATAGATGATCATTGTACATATCTAAATATTTGAAAGAACAATAAAAAAAAATTATTATTATTATTATTATTATTATTATTATTATTATTATTATTATTATTATTATTATTATTATTATTATTATTATTATTATTATTATTATTAATTGACAGAAGTGAGAATCAAACAGTAACATAAAACAGCATAATGAATTCTTTGACTGGCAGATAAATTCAATTTGGGACTTATCCAAAGGCTTAGAAATTCACTAAATATCATCGAAGGTTAGGAGGCTCCAATTTTCCAGATCCTTCAAAAACGTGATTGGTATTATTCCTATGATAATCGTAACTGTTGTTGCTTTCTTGCTTCCAAGTACGTGCATTTCAACTTCCAGATACCTTATACTTAGTTTTTCAGGAACTTTTCTTCTACTTTACTATTCCCTGGTATTGCCACATTAATAAACCACATAGGTTGTTGATCTACAGTGATGTTTGGTATATTCTGGTATCAGTGGTCTCGTGTTCTACATATCTGCCACTGAATTAAAAACCTTTATGCAGAAGTAAACGTTTACGTAAATATCACTTATTCAGCGTCAATGCAAAGTATGTGGTCACGTGCGTCAACATGGGTTCTAGGCCATTTAAGAAATTTGCTCCTCAGTAAGCATCAATAGCGTTGATCGCAATGAGAAAACAGAGTTCGATAAAGAACTTATTGTGGATGCCCGTCTAGCTGGATCCATGATTTTAAAGATAGCATACCTGACTAGTTTCCCAAAAGTTGAGATATCCGCGTAAGCTTGTCTAAGCAAACCAAGGATATTTCACATTCATAAGACCGTCTGTCAGGAACGAGGTCGCCATTGTCTGAGAAGGCTTAGACAAATAGAACTTGACGTGAAGCAATTGAACGAAGCATTTAATGAAGGCTGTTCCCGATCCACATCTTATCGAATTATGCGCAGGAAATTGAAGAGGAACGATATTAGCATTCGCTAAAGGATGTCCAACACGCTCTTAAATAAAAGTTTCTGATTCAGTGGCTGGAATATACGCAGATATCTATCTGTCTGAATTTTAATATCCACTAATATCTGTATTTTCATTTTCAAGAACTGTTCAAAGTTCTGAAGGGATTTATTGCAATTAAACTATATTTCCTTCACATGCTCCAGCATACAGCTTTTAATACCTGATCAGGCCTTTGTTTATAATCTATCTTGTTAATGTTAGAGCAATCAATGCTAGAATGAACAATAGCGGTGATAATGAGTCACCTTGTAAAATTACTCTTTTGATATTCATTTTACTCAGATTATCTCCATTGATGATTAATTGAGTTTTCCTAGTAGACATGACAACTGTTAGGAGGTTTCTGATGTTTTTATTCACTCCAAAAATTTCTTCACATTTTCTAATTCAATTATGTGGTAAAAAGTCGAACACTCTCTGGAAACCAATCGATGCAATATGTAAGTTAACTTTTCGTCTTTTTTAGAAATAATTTTGTTAATTAACAGTTAAGCTTTTGTTCCTGCTACACTCATTTTGCTCAATAGGCAGAAGTTTGTGTCATGATAAATATCGACTAATCAAAGTTGATAACTTCGTGAGTGACTTAAATGTTGCTGCCAGACTAGTTATTGGACGGTTAATTACTTGAAACAGCATAGTTTGCTTTGTTTTCAAAATCAGAACTGTCCTCAGGTTATCATCCACTCTTCAATTGAGATTGTTTGTAATAAGTTGTTAAATTGTTGAGCCAGTCGAGAATGAGTATTGGGCGGGTATTTGGACCAAAATCTAGGCAATTCATCTTTACCTGATGCACTGGAGTTCTTTATTTTCTTGGCCTGGCTTTGGAACATTTCTGCAGTTATGAGAAGATCTTTCATTTGAGTATTATTCAATTGATTTTTGTACATTTTTATCCAGTTAGCATTTTTATTATGTACTTTTGAATATTCCGAGAGCGGTTTCCAGAACCTGAGTGTTTCTTATGCATTTAGGTATCTAAAATTGTGTTCGAATTTTCCATCAATATTTTAATAGAAACGTATACTAGTTAGTTCTGAACTGAATCTGCTGCCTGTATTAATTTATTCTGTTTTCATAGTGACTGATCTTTATTTGCTGTGGTCATATCTCTCTGCTTTGATTCTGTTGTTGTTGTTGTTGTTATTAAATATTATTATTATTATTATTATTATTATTATTATTATTATTATTATTATTATTATTATTATTATTATTATTATTATTATTATTATTATTATTATTATTGCTAAAGGCCTGTGTAGCTCAGTGGAAGTGGAACTTGCATCCTCTGCACCAGGTTGGAGAAAGTCTTATTCTAAGCCTTTCTTCACCAGTTCCCTAGTCAGCGATCTCTGCCATACTTTGTGAAAAGTATGCCCTCTTGAGAGTATACTTTCCACAAGCGTACGGTGTTGATCAATGAGAATTTGGGAGCATTCTTCCTATATGCATATTATCAGGTCCTCGACTGTGGAGCAGACTTCCGTAGACAACATCCAACGCTCCAGTTCTCTTCCAGATGTTCAATAGGGGTGGGATCAGAGCTCTGTGGAGACCAGTAAAGTGGTTTGACGTTCATATTCACAAATCATGCAGTTACAGCATCAGACTCATGCATTGTCTTGTAGGAAGCATTGCGTTGTCCAGAATGTTCAGACTCTGAATGCATTGTTCATGGCCTCACAAAGAGAGGTCCGATTCCAAACCATTAAAAGCTGGACCATACCATCAGAAATTTCATAATTGGGATTACACACTCTGATAACAAACGTTGACTGTCATGCGCAACACCCACACAGGTCGAACTTCTGGGCAAAGGGTGTAGCGTGATCCGTCGCTGCATAACACAGATTCCAAACTTCATGTCCCACAGTAAACAAGTTTTCTGAAGACCACGCTGCTTTTTTGTTCGGATATTGAGGGACTGCTATATTTCGGTCATACCATGAACCCCATGTTGTGAACCTCGGTTCTAAATGTTTTTAGTGCAGATTCCTGTCCCAGACGATGTTTGAAACTCTGCATTCAACATGGCTGCCGAAAAATAGCAGTTTTTACATGTTATCCTTTGTAGCATCCTATGTACACCACAAGGTTTATATGTACATAAGTTTGCCTACCTATCTTTGCATTATCAGGAAAGAGCTGTATGTCGCCGGTCAAATCCATCCCAATGTCCACCCTATGGTACATACATAATAAAGTGTAATGGGTCGTCTACTCTGGGTTTCACCACAGCTGAATCGCTGCATTTCTGCATTAATACCGGTTATGCTGAATCCCTGCATAACCGGTATTAATTGGAAGAAAAAATTTTCTCAAGTGAGTATAACTGTGTCCTGGTGAAATGGCTGTGAAAAGGGAACCGAGGGAGATTGAAAGAGGCAATCTGATAGGATGCTATGTTGCAGACTTATCTGTTTGGCAAATTTTTGATGACTTGGACCATCTCAGTCGCACAATCAGTATGATTGCACTGATTGTGCGACTGAGATGGTCCAATTTGCCAAAGAGATAGGTCTGCAATATAGCATCCTATCAAAATGCCTTTTTCAATCTCCCTCAGTTCCCTTTTCGCAGCCATAACCCATCATAGTCACTGCATTATAAATATCTACATTCTTCTAATTTCGTATTTCATACTTTTCACAGTATGTACACTTCACATTAGATATGATTAAAGATTTTCATATTCTTATCAATAAAGCAAATTTGTGTAGTATTCTACAAAATTTGATTTTGTACAAAAATAAAAATTTACATATCTCCCACAATGAGTCTCTGACTCCATGGAGGTCAAATGTTAATAATAATAATAATAATAATCTGAACGTCGACAGTCAAAATCAAAAAAATCAGCTAACGCCTTTTTATTCCCGTATAGGGAGTAGGTGAGGCCGTTTAGCCCTATCTAACTTTGGAGACTGAGTGGGCAGTTCAATCTCCACTGGTAGCCAATCAGAGATAGCTGGTCCAAGGCTATCACTAATTAATCGCCATGCAGTGAAGAAGGCAGCTAGTAAGTGCAGCAATCTGGTGGTCCATAACCCTAACACAATATAGTTAATGTCTGAAAACAGTGTGGGTTCGACAGTCAATTTCTTGAGTTTCCAGGACGAAAAACCTGAGTTTCCGGGAGAAAAAACCCGCTAGCCCATGCCAGAGATCGACTAACTCTGGAACCGGTAGAGAAAAAGTTCCTCTAGTCGGCGACTAGATTCGAAGGCCTTTCGTTGTGCGGTCAAGCGCTGTAAAGTACAAACGCACTTCTACTGAGCTACACAGGCTTTGAAAGGGAAAGAGAGAGAGAGAGAGAGAGCTTGTGTAGCGTAAGCTCAGTGGATGTGGTGTTTGCACACTAAGGCGCTTGACCACACGAAGGAAGATTTCTTGGTTTCGAATCTAGTTGGCGACTAGAAGAAAATTTCCAAGCCTTTTTTCGAACCGGTTCCCGAGTTAGTCGATTTCTGGCAAGGGCAAGAAGATTTTTTCTCCCAGAAACTCGGATTTTTCGTCCCATAAACTCAAGAAAATCGACCATAGAATCCAAATTATTTCAGACATTAAATATATTGTGTTAGGGTTAGAGACCACGAAATGGCAGCACTTGTTGAGCCGTCTCTGTTCACTGCATGCCACTTAATTAGTGATAGCCTTGGGCCAGCTGTCTCTGATTGGGTACCCGTGGAGATTGAACTGTCCACTCAGTCTGCAAAAGTTAGATAGGGCTAAAATGACCTCGCTTACTTCCTATATATGGGAACAAAAAGGCTTTAGCTGATTGATTATATATATGTTAATATCGGGTTATCATGTCTGGAACCATATGCATATATATATATATATATATATATATATATATTTGTATATATTTATACATGCATCTCTTAAAGAAAATAGTGTCTTTAATAAAACAGAAATTCGAAAAGGCCCAAATACACCCACGCATATCGTTATTAGTTAAATTTTGTTCGCCATCACTTTCTATCAGTAGCCACATTCCTTTGTGTGAGAAGATTATATCACTTGAAACACTTTGGCCGTCCTCTTCATATTGCAATGGAGAAACGTTTGCTTCAGTAAAAGGAACCAAATTCGCACTAATTTCCAATAATTCTGAAGGCGATTTTTTTTACCACGAACTCTGCAATTAATCGTTGAAATCCTGTTTTGAATAGATCTCTGCATAATTCTTCATATCGCACTATACAATTATGACTTCATTCAAACTAATCAGCTCGTTCAGTATTTGGATCATGTGTAAGAAAATGACTTTGCAATTTTACTAGCCATTTGATGCAATTCTTTAATTGATCCTGCAGTGAATCTCAGAACAGTGAAGATTCCACAGAAATGGAAAGAGTGTATGGTAATCCCATTTCACAAGGCTGGTTCGAAGACCAATATACCCAACTTGCGTCCAATCAGCATCTCAAGAGTGGTGGTGAAGATTTTGGAAAAGTTGGTCAGTGCTGACATTCAGAAATGGGTTGACAGAGAATCTCTACTTTGCAATGAACAGCATGCGTTTACTAAAGGCAGTTCATGTTTTAGAATATTGCTTACATTCTGTAATAATATTAATATTGAGCTAGATAAGGGGAATAGATAACCATTGTACTTTTGGATTTTGCTAAGGCTTTTGATAGAATAAAGTATAGCAGTCTGTTACATAAATTGGAGAATATGGGTTTGGATTATAGAATATTAGTGTGCATAAGAGGATGGCTGGATGACAGATATCAAAAAGTGGTATATGGAGGATGTGAGTCTGCAAAATTTAAGGAAACTAGTTATGTAGCAAAAGTATCAGTCATTGATCTATTGTTATTTAATCTGTACATTGATGACATTGGGAAGGATTTGGCAGGCAACATACAGCAGTTTCATGATGATTCAGAGATAGGGAGGATAATCAAGATTTGAATAGGCTAGAATTTTGTGTATGGGAAAATGGATATCAATGCAACGTCAGTAAATGTAAAATCATTTACCTTGGCATGATTAGATATCTATGTAGTATTATATTGGTGGGATTAGGCTAGAAGAAACTGTTCAGGCTAGGGATCTTGAAGTGTTAGTAGATAGGAACTTCAGGGCCCATGTAGCAAAGATTGCAAATACAACTCAAAAGATTATTGAGATGCTGAAACAAACTTTGACATGTAAAGAAAAGGAAGTCATTTTGCCTCTTTACAAGGCCTTCATAAGACCTCACTTGGACTATTGTGCACAGGTCTGGTCTCCTGGTTTCCGTTGTGATTCTGATATATTTCAGAAAGTGTAAAGGGGAATGTTAAAAAAGATATGATTGTGAAATTCTGATTATGAAGATAGATTGAGAATTTGTAGACTGAAGACACTAGCAAACAGGAGAAAGAGGGGTGATATGATTGAGACTTAAAAACTTCTGAAAGTTACATACGGCATTTCAACTGATGGAATTTTTCAATTTATGGGGGGATGGGAAAAGGGACAACAGGACATTGTTGAAAGCTGAGAATGAATGCCAGTAGGAAGAGAGTGAGGACTAGATTTTCTCTCAGAGGGTGGTGTGTGATTGGAATGGACTGCCATTGGATGTCGTGAGCACAAGCAGTTTGAATGAATTCAAGAATAAGTATGATAGATGGCGCGTGTAGTACGTGGTTTCCCTCGATGAGTCCCTGACTCACTGGAGGTCTCTCTTAATAATAATAATAATAATAATAATAATAATAATAATAATAATAATAATAATAAATCATGTACATTCACATATTGTCATTGTTGAATCTTCCGGTTTCTGTTGTACAGTATATGTTTAATCTGAAAATCATACGGAAGATGCCCCGTGATACTGGTGAAAATTCTTTGCTACCAGAATATAAATATTACGTAGGTAAAAATAATATATATAAAATAAAATATTGCGTCATTTTACTTAAGTAAAAATAAAATAAAAAAATTTTAAATTACATAAGAAATTTTTATTACGTTGATTAATTAATTATAACTCAAATTGTTTCAGATCATAAGCGTTCGTCCCAAAATCTTCAAATCGGAGGTAGTCCTGAACTCAACTATTTCCAACGACAACTGAATGTAACTGGCATGGGTACCGATTTTCAACAGTTAGGCCTAGAGAGTTTTTTGGGGAGAAGACATTAGAAGATTTTTGCTGACTTTTTTTTTTTTAGTTATTTATCATAGTTTAGTGTCAAGCCCCTAGCTGGATCTATCCTCTCCTTCTTCTACTTTGAGGAAGACCCACTTATTTTAATCTTTCCTATAAGGTCTTATCAGCCAACTCTTCTTACTTTATGACCCTTGTGCTATTAGAGTACTCGAGGGCCATGGGGTCTTTTCATTTCTGGCCTTACAACTATGTCCTCTCTATAAACCTTACTATATTCCTTCTATAATCTACCCTTTCCCCTTCAATATACCCTATTCCCCCTATGGGTTTAAATTCGGAAGAAGGCGAGTTCAGAAGCCTTAAGGTAGCAGCCCTACCACTGAACTATTCCATCGTCAGGCTAGTCCCCTGACATGGAGAACATAACCATACTTGTAAGCTGACAGAAAAAGATAATCGGATTGAATCTATGGGAAACGACCCTGGAATGGAAAAGGGAAAACGAAAATGGAAACGACAAAATATAATACACATAGCAAACTGGAATGTAAGAGGAATAGCATATAAAGAAATAGAATTAGACCAGTTATTAAATGAAAGAAATTTTAAAATAGCAGTAATCACTGAAACAAAAAAGAAATTAAAAGGAACTATGAGAACTGAAAATTTTAATGTGATATACAGTGGAGTCGACAGAGACCAAAAAGTACAAGCAGGAGTCATGATTTGGAGTCATAACTCCTTTTCAAAACAGTTAAAACATTATAAATTATGGAATGAAAGAATAATTGAAGCAAAATAGATAGAGGCTATTTAACAATAATTGGTTTATATGCCCCAGAAGAAGGAAGAGAACAGGATAATATTGATTTTTATAATCAGCTACAAAACATATATAATAAAATAAATAAAAATGATTACATAATTTTAGCAGGAGACTTAAATGCAAGAATTGGAAACACGAAAATTAATAATAATATAGGAATACATGGAGAACACACTCTAAACAGAAATGGTAAACAATTGATTGACTTTGTAGTTTATAATAACCTAAAAATAATGAATTCCTTCTATAAACATAAAGACATACATAAATATACTTGGGCAGCAAGAGGATGGAAATCAATTTTAGATTACTTCATATTAAATGAAAAGACATCAAAATTTTCACTAGATGTTAGAGTTCACAGAGGATATGAAATAAGCAGTGACCACTTCCTTGTTAAAATAAAATTAAGTTTACCACCTAAATGGATACAAGTAACAAGAACAGAAAGAAAAATTGAAACATTTGTTTATAAAACTAGACTCTTGAATGACACAAATGTACAATGGCTATATGAACAAAGAATTAACCAGTATCTAGATAAAATAAAACAAAATGAAGAAATAGAATGGCTTAATATAAAAACGATACTAAATGCAGCAGCAAATGAAAGCTTAGGAAAGACCAAAAAATTCAATAAAAGAAAAAAAACTAAAGATCTGGGATGATACAATCAAAGAAATTAAAAAAGAAAAAAGAAGCCTATCAGAAATGGTTAAGCAGTAAAAGATTAGAAGATGAAATAGAATATAAAAGAATAAGAGCCATAGCTAAAAGAGAAGTCAGAAAAAGACAGAGAATCATGGAATAAATTTGTTTCTAATTTAGAACATGATTTATATAAAATAAGACCCAATGTATATAAGATTTTGAAACACCTAAATGCAGATACCAAAGAAAACATAAAATTAAACACAGAATTGAAATTAGAAGAATTTCTAAATTACTACACAGAACTGTGGACAGACAAATATTTTAAAAAAGACAACTGGCAAACAATTAACGAAAATGAAAAGGAAATAACTGAAGAAGAAGAATTAGAAATCAGTCTGAAAGAAACAAGAAACGGAAAATCACCTGGAGAAGATAAGCTAGGTTCAGAACTATATAAATACGCAGGAACAAGATTTAAATGAAGACTCTTATTATTTTTAAATAAAATTTACTCAACTGATATCCCCCCAATAGAATGGGAAAAAAGCAATTGTGATTCCTATCTTTAAGAAAGGTAACAGAGATGACCCTAAAAACTATAGAGGTATCAGTATACTAAATTCATGTTACAAAATATACAGCAGAATCTTAAATAACAAACTAATGAAATATTCCGAAAACTTTATTCTAGAGGTACAAAATGAATTTAGAAAAGGACGATCATGTATAGACCCAGCCTTCTGCCTAAAATTAATAATAGAGAAAAGAAGAGAATATAATTTAGAAATACATATTGCATTTATTGACTTTGAAAAAGCATTTGACAAAGTTAAAAGAAACATATTATTTAACATATTAAAAGAAAGACAAATACCAAATAATATCCTAAAAGGTGTCACAAGTATATATGAAAATAATCAAATACAAATAAGATTAAATCATGAGCTATCATATACAAGAGAGATAAACCAAGGGATCCGACAGGGATGTCCCCTCTCAGCAACTCTTTTTAATATCTACTTAAATGAAATAATAATAAAATGGAGTAAAAATTTACATCAAGGAATTAAACTTTCACCTACAGTTAACTTAAACACTCTCCTCTTTGCAGACGACCAAATAATAATTACAAATTCTGAAGATAACTTACAGAAAGCTATTTTAAATCTAAATGAGATATCCAAAGATTATGGTATGATAATATCAACGGAAAAATCAAAAACTATGGCCTTTAAAGGACAAGATCCAGCAAGAACTAAAATAGTATTAGATAACAAGATCTTAGAACAGGTGACTTCATTTAACTACCTAGGATGTATGATCACTTATGAAAATGAAAAAGATATAAACATAAAAATTGCAAAATATTTAAAAATAACAGGAGTAATTAACTCTATATTTAAATCAAACCTAGTTCAAAAACAAACTAGGCTAAAAGTATACAATACATCCCTACCGGTCTTAATGTATGGAAGTGAAATCTGGATAATAAAACAAAAAGACAAACAAAGATTAACAACAGCAGAAATGAAGTTTATGAGAAAAACTGCAAGGTATACCCTACTTGATCACAAAAGAAACGAAGATATTATGAAAGAATTAAACCAAGAACCAGTAATTGAAAAAATTAAAAAATATAAACATAGATGGATGGAAGACATTCAAAGAATGAAAACAAAAAGATTACCAAAACAAGCCTTAAAGTAGAAGCCATTAGGAAAAAGAAAACCAGGACGTCCTCTTAAACGATTCAACGATGACGTCTAAGGCCGGAACAGGCCATACTAGGCCTAAATCCTTGATACGCATGATGATGATGATGATGATGATGATGATAGTGTCAAATACGGAAATAAAATGAAATTCGGAAGGTAGTTAGATAAATATATATGAAAAGAAAGGGAGGATGAAATATGATATGTTGAGTAAATAATTATATTGTGGTTTTATGGAATTTTAATTTAAATTTAAAATCGATGACTGTAGTATTAATACAATGTACACATATAACTAAGTTAACAAATTAATGGAATTTATTTTTAATTGTGTAAAGTTTTAGGAGGAAAATGTATTTCTCTTATACAAGTTCTTGTTTTATTGATTCAAAAAAAGGAAAAAATGTCTTTTTTTCTTTTTTTCCTCCATAAATCTGTTACACTAATTCCTTCTAAACCTGATAGGTGGAGCAAATAGTATGAGATTACGATGACGTTTATGGTGTGCACTTGAGTTTTACCTGAATGCTGTAATTTGATAACCAGCATTAGCTCTATGTAGAAGGTACGCTTACACGCGCCATCTTCGATCCAGAGTCGCCCACAGTCGCATTTGTTCGAGCTCTTGATTTTTTTTTAGAATTATTTAATCGATTGGATAATTATTAAACTATTTCATTTTATCACTAGGTTTATAATTTTTATAATTCTCGTTATATGCTCAATTCAATTGTTCTAGACTTCACGAAGTCTAGAACAATCTGTTGGCTTTTATTCAAGGACGTATTCATGGGTGTGCAAACTGTGCGGTGGCACAGGGCCCCTGCAAAGCGCAAAAAATTGAAAAAAGAAAATCAATTAATTTTTTAAAATATTATATAAATTAATATTGTAATTATTATATAAAAATATTATTATATAGAAAAATATATGTATATAATTTTACAACCAACTATTGTTGTTATGGTAAGCGAAATAAGATCGTAGCGCTAGAGCGGTAGTATTTGAAACTACTCTAAGATATATAACAATATCGTACAGCATAGTGTTAAATAGGGAAAAGTGAATTTTAAAACAATTTTTAATCATTTTAAGGAGTTTTTTTTTTATTTTAGTTTATGATTTTATGAATAAGTAAGTGTATACACGTAATGTCATGGCAATTGTTTTATGTGACATTACTTGCAAAACATCTTAAAAAATATATTTTGTAAACTGGTTTTAGGTTATCCGACATCAGAATTTTTTTTTCAATAAAAGTTTTCAATCTATATTAGATTTATTTATTTTCTAATATTATCTATTTTAGATATATTTTATTTATCAGGCAAGTAATTTTGTTTTAATTTATTACCTTATTTTATAATTAAATCTATCGTATTTAATTCTAGAGTATGCCTAGTCGTGAGAAAGATTATTATGGAAGAAAATACACAAGTGGGCATGAAAAACGAAAGCGAAAACAAGAAAATGAGGAACGTCAAAGAAATTCACTGTTTAAATTTATAAAGTTGAACTCATATATTTGTTCAGATATATGAGTTGATAGCGGGAGTTCTAAAATAACTACAAACAGTTCTTCGCCTTCAACATTAATTAATAATAAGGGTTCTGAAATACTCAAAGGAAGCAGAGAGAACATGAGGCGTTTGGTCAAAAAATGAATATTGAAGATCCTAAAACTGAGACACCAGAGGAAGGTGAACTACTTACTATTGATGATCCAGCAACATGGCCCAAAATTTTGAACAACGCAACACTAACATAAATTGTACAACGTGGTCCACCGTCTTATCCGACTGAAAATAATTTTCCAAAAGATGGCAACAAGAGGTGTTTTTCCACAGCTCACTATGTTAAGGACAATTGCAAACGGAGAGAAGCAAAACAGAAAATGGCTTGTATATTCAAACTCTTCCAATTCTATTTTTTGTTTTTGTTGCAAATTATTTTCTTCTGATGATAATTTTTTATCTAATAATGACTTTTCTGACTGACGACATTAAGTGAAAGATTAAAGTCACACGAACGAAATCCAGTGCACATGAAATGCATGTATTCATGGACACAAATAGAATGTAATTTAAAAAATCACTATACAATTGATCAGGCAAATCAAAATGTTATAAAATTGAAGCAGGATGATTAAGAAATGTTTTAAGACGAATAGTAGCAGCAATGTTTTATTAATCCGAACATAATTTAGCTTTTAGAGGTCATTTTGACACTTTGTACACAGCCCATAATGGTAATTTTTTTGGAATCTTAGAATTAATTGCAGAATTTGATCCACTTTTAAAAGATCATTTAATGCGATTCGGGGAAAAAAATTATAGGGAAGAAACAAAATTCGTATCTATCACCCATTTTGCAAAATGAATTAATTGTTGATATGGGAACCAAAATTCAACAAAATATTGTAAATATGATACGACAGGCAAAGTACTGTTCAATAATTCTCGATTGTACTCCTGATGTTAGTCATCAGGAGCAAATTTCAATAATTTTTAGGTTTTTACATATATTTTAAGCAGACATTGAAATTCGTGAACACTTTTTGACGTTTTTAACAACTGATGACACTACTGGTAAAAGGTATATATGAAAATATAAAATTACTTTTGAATAAATTAAATCTTAAATTGTCAGATTGTAGATTGTAGATAACGGAGCGAATATGAAAGGAGTATATAAGGGAGTCCGTGCTTACATTTTAAATGAAAACGAAAAGGCATTTTATACTCCTTGCGCCTGTCATAATTTAAATTTGATTTTAGATTAATAATTATATTTTAAATTGAATTTGATGTCGCAAAATCATCAATTATAGCAATACACTTTTTTAATCTTATACAAAAAAATATGAGGTGTCAAATCTTCCACTAGTTGGTGAGAGTGACCACGAGGTGATCACGTGCAGGGTGACCAGTCATTCGAGGACTGTTAGAAAGGGATATATGTGGAATTATATGACTGGTAATTACGAAAAGCTCAGGAAACAGCTTGCGATAATAAATTGGAAAGAAGAATTGGATGGAAAGGATATCAATGCTGCTTGGGCCATACTCAAGAACTATTTGGTGGAGGCAATATCAGAGTGTATTCCGAGGGTCAAGAGGGTAAACAGAGTGGGTGTAAAATGGATGAATCAAGAGATAAGGTATGCAATATGGAAGAAGAAGGTATTATGGAAGAAACACAAAATGAGTATATATAACAACCAGTTGCATGAGAAGTACAAAGAGCAGGCGAGGAAGGTGACTAGCTTGATAAGGGTAGCAAAAATTCAGCAGTTAGCTAAAGCGGCCAAAAAAAAATCCTAAGGAGTTTTTTCGATATGTCGCCAGTAGAAGAAAGAATGATTATGGTAGAATGGGATTGATTAGTAAAAACGGAGGAATGATAACCGCTGCGGAGGATATAGTTGAGATATTTAATGAGCAATTTCTAAAGGTATGTCACTCTTGCGAATGTGACATCATGCAGAACTTGAAAGTAGTGGGAGAAGAGGAGGAGGAGGTACTGTTAGTAAGTGAACAGGAGGTATATGAGGAATTGAATAGACTTGATGTAAATAAGGCTGTGGGACTTGATGCTATTTCACCACGTGTCTTGAGGGAATGTGCCAGAGAGTTAACAACAGCTTTTGTATATCTTTTCAACATGAGTCTCTCACTGGGTCAAGTTCCAAAAGAGTGGAAAGAAGGTAAAATTGTTCCAACTCATAAGGGAGGTGATAAGAGTAAGGCTTTGAATTATAGACCAGGCTGTGTGTCTGGAGTTGTGGTCAAGGTATTAGAGAAGTTAGTTAGGAATAAAATTCAGAATTGGGTTGACAACAGAAAAATACTCTTTGGTGGCCAGCATGGATTTACTAAAGGAAAATCATGCTTTAGCAATCTGCTTACTTTTTATAATAAAGTGACAAATGCGTTGGATAAGGGTATTGCATATACAGTGGTATATTTAGATTTTGCAAAGGCGTTTGATAAATTGCCACATGACAAGCTGGTAATTAAATTGGAACGGATGGGGCTGAACAGTAGATTGGTTCACTGGATTGGAGATTGGTTGTCTGATAGGTATCAGCGAGTTGTCTATGGAGGAGCGATATCCCAGAAGAGGAAAGTTACTAGTGGTGTATCTCAAGGGTCTGTTTTGGGTCCATTGCTGTTTAATTTGTATGTAAATGATATCCGGAGAGGTCTGAATGGTGATGTGCAGTTGTTTGCAGATGATGCAAAGTTAGGCAGAGCTATCAGGAGTAGTGTGGATGCTGTAGCTTTGCAAGAGGACTTGAATACACTGTCTGAATGGGTAAATAAGTGGGGATGTCAATTCAATGTCTCAAAGTGTAAGGTTTTGAAATTTGGGAAGCAGAGATGGGATGTAAAGTACACAATCGGTGCGAATATCTTGGAAGAGGTAGAGGAAATGAGAGCTCTGGGAGTGATTGTAGACAAGGACTTAAAATTTCGGGGACATGTTACTAAAATAGTGAAGACAACACAGCGGATAATGGGAATGATGCGGAGGACATTGACTTGTAGAAGTAAGGATGTTATGGTTCCTTTGTATAAGGCTTTGATCAGGCCACATATGGATTACTGTGCACAGATCTGGTCGCCTGGTTTTCAAAAAGATGAAATTGCGTTGGAAAAAGTTCAGAGGCGATTGACTAAGGTGGTTTCTGGTCTCTGGAATGTAGAGTATGAAGACAGATTGACAAAATGCAATTTGCAGAAATTGGCGGATAGAAGGAGGAGGGGGGATATGATTGAGACATATAAGCTGTTGAGTGGTTATTACCAGATTAACATCAGGGAAGTTTTGCACAGAATGGGTGAGGATAGCAGGAGAACAAGAGGTCATTCCTAGAAGCTGTATAAGGAGGGTGTGAGCAAGGGAGTGAGGAGCAGGTTTTTTGAATGGAGAGTGGTGAGTGATTGGAATGCTTTGCCCGAGAGTGTGGTGTGTGCAAAGACAGTGAATATATTTAAGGCACAGTATGATAAACTGTGTGTATAACAGTGGACCTCCCACGATGAGTCTTTGACTCCATGGAGATTTTTATAATAATAATAATAATAATAATAATAATAATAACTTCACGTTGGGACATATTAAAGAAATTTTTTAAACAATGAACTCCAAAACCGTTATGTGATACAAGATGGGAATGTAGAATAGAATCAGTTAGAGCTGTACGTTTTCAAATTCCAGAATTTTTAAATGCACTAAAAGAATTATTTAAAACTGCATCAGATAATACTATCAAAGTAGTAGTGGTTTCAATATATGAACAAATAGATTAATTTGAGTTATACTAAGCCTTGTAATTTGGTATGAGCTTTTGTCAAGTTAATTTAGTAAGTAAAATATTACAAAATGCAAAAATTCTTATAGACGTAGCAACTAAGCATATTAAAGAGTTAGTGTAGTACTTTGAAGAGCAGAGAATATAAGGATTTGATAGCTGTTTAAAGATTGCTAAAGAACTGTCAAATCTATTAGAAATAGAAATTAAATTGAAAGAAAGTCGAGTACGTCGAAGAAAAGTATTTTTTGATTATGAAACGCCTGAATCACAATAACAAAGATAATTTTAGGATAAATTTCTTTTTTGTAATTTTAGATACTGCTCTACAATCTGTCAAAAAAAGATTTAAATTGTATGAAATTCGCGAAAAATCATTTGGATTTCTTTATGATATGAAATTAATAAGAAAAATGAAGAAAATGAATTAAAATTTTGCTGCAGACAGCTGTATCAAAAATTAAATACAGATATTGATGAATCTGAATTTTACAAGGAATTGATTATTTTTAGAAATATTGTTCAAGAAAATGCACCCATTAATATTTTAAAATTCATAATTGCAAATAATTTCTGGGATATTTACCAAAATATTACTACGACATTTAAAATACTATTGACCAGTCCAGTTACGGTCGCATCAGCAGAAAGGTCATTTTCCAAATTAAAATTAATAAAAACCTATTTGCGATCTTCTATGACTCAAGAACGTTTGTCGCCCCTGGCAATAATATCTATAGAGCATGAAATTCCAAAAAATTGAATTTTGATAGCGTTATAAATGATTTTATTGATAAGAGCATTAGGTTAAATAAAATTTAATATATTAAGATTTCTTTTAAATCTTATAAATTGTTATACATATATTTCATTCTTTATAGTAAAAATGGATATTTTTTTCATATTTTTATATTATTATTTATATTATTAAAAAAATCATTGTTCTGGAGTATTTATATGATAATGTGTACTTACATAATAAAATAATATAGCATGTACATACAAACCCATTTATTGTTTAACTAATTTTTTCCCTTTACTTAAATTGATGCTAAACAGCATTCTTGTTTATTTATGTGCATAAATATTTTCCATATTTAATTAATTAATTAACAAGATATTCTTCCATTTAAAAATTTCCATAAATGTTACTAACTTTCAGGGGCCCCGCTTTTCCATTTCGCACAGGGCCCCGTAGAATGTAGAAACTGTGTGCACAATTTGGAGCAGAACAACCCCCCCCCCCCCCATTTCGCTTTAAATCAAGAAAATCAGAGCTCGAACGAATGCGACTCTCGATCCAATATGACAGCAAGTTGGCGTACCTTCTATTTACAGCACTGAAAAGGATTGGTTACCCAACTATCAAAATTTATGCACATTGCAAAAGAAACCACTTCAACCGCACAGCGTTAATCCTGAAAAACTGGATGAATGTTATTTTAAAAATTTTGCACAATAAAAGTTAATTCGCATTAAAAAAAAAAAAAAAACTTATTTTGTGCACATTTTCTATGTGAATAGTCAGAGCTGCTATTAGTATATAAAATTTTTATGAGAATTATCATCGTTACTACTTGTGTAGAGAATATCTATGAAAATCATCATTTACTAATGGTATAGAGAATGAGATAGTGATATATTGAAAAGAAACTGTAATAATACGAAGATCAATGCCAGTGGCGGCTCGTGGCTTGAAATCGTTGGGATAAAATATCAAAATTATGGTAAAAATTAAAAACAAATTAAACATGAAAAAATATTGTTTATTATCGATAAAATTAAACAGTTTAGTATAATTCAAAATTACTTAAAAATAAAATCCATTTTTCTTGTTTTGTTTTGAGCGAAAAGGTCAATAACTTTTTCCTTGATGTTTGTGTAACTGTTGAAGAATTTGTAGTTCACTTCCAGTCACTACTGTCACAGAACTTATTCTTGAGGTTGCATTTCTAAGGTCATAATTGTCAATAACCCCAATAATGTTCTAAAATAAAAACTATAACAAATGTTATGTCTTTAATTGTAATGTCCAAATATTTAAAGAGACGGAGTAAACAAGATAAGCACTACGAACACTCCACTACTGACGCAAACTGCATATAAAACAGTGGAACTGCGCGCAGGGCCGGCCATCTCGGGGGTGCCATAAGTGTAATGCACCCGGACCCCACGATCGAATGGGCGCAGTCGGTACACATTTGCGGAAACGTATTTTTTATTTTTTTTTTTCTTCTTCTAATTTTACTTATCACTAAAGGGATTTCATCGACAGGATTTTAGGGGCCCCGGTAATAATAATATCTCTGTGTTTCTCTATTATATTAGGGTTTTTGCTTAACCCTTTTGTGCGTTTATGCAGTGTATAAAAATTAACAAACATGATTTCGTTTTTACCCTAATTTTACCCTAAAATGCCTGATTCATCATTAGTTTTTTTTTTAATCTGTTACACATTTATATCATTTGGCTCGTTATCGAAACCGTTGAAAAAATATTTATTACATTCTTTATATATGGTTAGTCTAGAGCAGGGGTGGACAATCCTTAACATTCCTGCCAAACGTGGCACGCCAATGAGTTTTTTTTTTTTTTGCGGCACGCAACCCAGAGCTCATCTTAAAAAATAATTAAATAAAAAAATACATTTCAAACATCTTCGCTGACACATATTTTAACTTAATATAATACAATTTTATTAAGTACAACTATACCAAATAAAAATGCAATAATTAATTAAACTCTACCAACTGTTTCATAATAATAAGTAATAAGAAAATTGGAAACAAATATTCCTATTTCCATGCCATCGATATATTTCCGCGATATACTGATGTACAAGTTTTGTCCAGTTCAGTTGTTGCATTTTTCGTCAGGTATCCAGACGTGGGGTGGCTCCTTTATCATTCACATGTAAAGAACGTATCCGTTTTCTAAAGTGTATTTGGATTTAGATTTTATTAAATCGTAAGTCATTAAAATATGGATTGGAAGTATTTATTGTCAATTAATATGTTTAACTTATTAGATATAAAAGAAAATTTCCTTTACATTGATTTTCGGAAACTAAAGTTTTCAGTTTTTTTCGTAAAATACCCGCATATATTGCAATTGCTATTTCCTGCCTAGAGAGCAGTTTCCTTGTGTGCATCCTACCCAAATAACACCATCTGCTTTCCCATTATTTCAAGCAAAAATTAGCAGTAATTTACAAGACTTGAGATACTTAATGAACAATTCTTCATGGATGACTAATGAACAGACAGCCATGGTACTAGGCCAGTAAAGATATGTGCATATGATTGGTGCGGTATTAACAAAAGATCGCGCGAGTCGGAGATAAAAGTCAGCAGACAATTTTTGAATTGAAATGCTAATTCTCTTCAACCATATATTTCCTAGCTTTAACACATTTACGAATTTTAACACTTTCTGTTGATTTTTATTGTTGCTCTGCATTTGAGCTGGAAGGGGGGGACAGACTCCCACACATCTAGTTTCTAGTATTTGCCAGTGCAGCATATGGTTTTGCTTGCGGCTAAATTAGCATAGTTTTGGGGGGAAGGGACATGCGATTCATTAGTAAGTGCCATTTTTATCCCAGCTGTCTCTAATTGCACTATTTGTTGAGAAATATATTACACAGACTGCAAATGTTTGTACCTTATTCAGTGATACGATAAAACGACCTGCTTTTACTTGCGTCTGCAGATGTATTGGCTAGTATGGAGGGCGCGTGATTTGCCACGGGATCTATTGCCATGAGCGAGTCACTATTTCCATGAAGTGAACGTGATTAAACTTTTTTTTTTTTCTGTGCAATTTCTTTTTTTTTTTCGCAAAGTAAAATCAGGGGTGCGAGTTATACGAGATTACCAGTTACATTCCAGTAAATACGGTAAGTTATTTTTAAAGCTATGTGAAACGTATTATCAATATTCAGGATTATGAAGTGTTGTCTGCACATGATTAGATCTCAACTACGTTAATTTCAACTCAGTTAATAGTGATAGATAAGAGTGAAACTGATGCACTGAAGTAAACAAACGAAAAAAATAAACACATTCCTTGAATGTTTCTAAAATTTTGTAATATTGTAAAACGTATGTATATATATTTAACTTTTTGTTTATTCATGGGATAAAAATATTTAATATTATTTACTTATTCGACAGGCAAAGCCTAACCCATAATGTCCATGCCAAGAAAGTATCCCTCTGGGTGTCAAAAAAAGGAAATCAGTAGAAAAGAAAAAAGAAAAGAAAAATCTCAAAAAGTCACAAGTAGATTTGTTTTCATGGCTACAAAATAAATCTGACAACGAAATTGCTACGACTTCAGCAGTTGCGAATCAAACTTCAACTGAAGAAGAAAACTCCAAACAAGCTACACAACATTTCAACGAAAATGTAGAAACTGTGGGATTCGTCGAAAAAGACGCGTCTGATTATACAAACGTTTTGGATACAGCAAATAACGATGAAAACAATAATAACGATGGTGATTAAGTTAATAATCTAGTTAATATAAATGATCCAGGTTTGGGGCCAAATATTATAACTGATAAATTTAGATTATTTTGTGTTAAAACCGGACCTAAACAACATCATCAAGACGCATTCGTTAAGAATGTTGAAGGTAGATCATTTTCTACATCGTACTATTTAAAAAAAAAAAAAAAAAAAAGCCAAATGGTGAAACTCAGCTTCGCAGCTGGTTAGTTTACTCAAAAGTACAAGACTCAGTATTTTGCTTTTGTTGTGTATTATTATTATTATTATTATTACAAAAACCTCCATGGAGTCAAAGACTCATCGTGGGAGGTCCACTGTTATACACACAGTTTATCATACTGTGCCTTGAATATTTCCGAAGACTTCCCTGAAAAAAGAATTCGAAAAAGAAATAGATTATTTTCTGAACTAGCAGAAGATGAAGTTTTACTAAACCCGGTAGAGGAATTTAGATGTCACTTTTTCAACGTTGTGATTGATACTGTTATTGTAAAAATAGATGAGAGATTTAAAAATAAACCCAATGTTATTTCTTATTTTAAATTAATCACTGATATAAAAACATTAGAAAAAAAATGAACTAGAAAACCGCTCAAGGGATTTTGTAAAATATTATAGTAAAAATGTAAATGAAGACTTAATCCAGGAAATTGATTTGTTACGAGAATTGATCTTGGACCAAAAAAATGTAAATAACGCGTAAGACATATTGCAATATATATTAAATAATAATTATAATGAACTATTTCCAAATGTGCTAACTGTATTGAAAATTTTCTTTACGTTACCAGTTACTATAGCAAGTGCAGAGCGTTCTTTTAGCAAATTAAAATTGATAAAGAATTATTTTCAAGTATTGGCACAAGTATTGTGCGAAGAACGCTTAAATGCACTTGCTTTATTAAGCATCGAAAAGGAAATAAATTGCCAAAAATTGTAATTTTTCGGAAATGATTAATGACATAGCAAAAAAAAAAAAAAAAAAAAAAAAAACGCACATTTAAATAAATACACAATATACGTGTTAGTAAAACTCGGCCCCTAAATAATAAACCTATTTATTTTTTTATGTGCTTAAATTATTATTTTTATTACTTTAAACAATAATTAATTGTAAATAGTTTTTGTGCGCTAGTTGGTCAGCCAGGTTACTTTTGTTTGTGTTAAATATTTATTTATTTTAATTATTTAATACTTTTGTTTTGTGTTCAGTAAACGTTATGTTAACCTGTTATATTTCGAATGTTTTTTTTTTGTTTGTTTGTTTGTTTGTTTTCCTGTGACAAAATCTTTTGCAGGTAAGAGGATTCACAATACATTCATTATATATCCTTTAATTTTTACCTTTGAAAAATATTTTAGGGCCCCAAAAGGTTTTTGCACCCGAGCTCCTTTATAGAGAAGGTCGGCTCTGACTGCGCGACGGATAGTGCCGCATTACGCTAATAGCTCGCATCTCACTAACGTGCATATGCTTGCACGCATAGCAATATGACTGTGGTCCTTCGTCCTCCTAAGCTACAAGATGGATTTTTATTATTTTTTATACAAAATAAGAGAATTGTATAGGCCTGTTGATGATAAAAATAAATATTACAAACAAATATAAATAAATTGAGAAATATATTTATATTAAGAGAAAAATTGGGGGTGCTGCAGTTCTGCAGTGCCTATGCATGAGCCGCCCCTGATAAATGTTATAATCTATGATTTTGTCAATTTGTTTTAGAAATTTTGTTTCATCAGACCTGCACAGATTCCGGAGAGATGTTTCCTAAAGCAAATTTGAGTGATCGCGACATTTTCTGTTATATGGTATAGGAATCTAACGGAGTCAAATTTTTGTCAGGGCCTCTCTCTCTTTTTCTAAAATTAATTAGTTAAAATCTTTTTATTTTAGACATTTTTTTTCCAGGGCTGCCCAATGATAAGAAGATATATAGCGTGATCTCTAAGATTTTATTTATCCTACTAACGGAAGCGAATGTTCTACTTCTACACTTTCATTCACTGTATAAAAAAGGAAATTAGCAAAGTAAAATAAAAAGATATCCAGTGGGTTCTTTCGATCAGTAAGGAATAAAAATAATTATGAAAGGAATTTCATGAATGCAAGATAGTAGTAAGGAAATAGAAGTAGTAGAAATAAATGAATTAGAGCAGTGGTGCACTCAGGATTTAATCTTGGGGGGAGCACTCAAGATTTAATCTTTGAGGAAGGCCGAGTCGAGTAGACGATTTGCGAATAGACACTACGTATTGAATACGACCTATGACTGAGCATCTGCAGCGGTCGCAAATACATGAAACCCGTGATCTCCTCTGGCCCAGCTCGTGGATACCAAGTAGCGCTCGATCCGCCCGAGCACTACCACGTTCGCCTTGCGTTCACAGCGGCCGTAATTCCCGAGAGCTATAGGGTATTCCCACCTTATGTGACCGCTAATTCATAAGTAGTATAGAAATAGAAGACACGACATAACATAAATAAAAATAATAATAATTTTAATTAGGAAAAGATTTCTGGAAAATTTTCTAGTGTTTTTTTTTGGGGGGGGGTCCCGGGCTCCCTGACACCTCCTGGGTACGCCAGTGAATTACAGAGTAATGACTTTCTAGGAGATCTTCCAGGTGGATATAATAAAATGGTTAATTAGATCAGAAGATTCTGATATTAGAAATCAATGTATATGTTCAGGATATGACATAATTTCCATGTTAATAGCATTAGACAAGATTGAATGAATTACTATAAAGTGCCAGAGAATTGAAAAAATTTCTGAGTAGATTGTTCATTTTAAGTGACAGCAAACAGAGCTAAGGAAGTTGTGCCTGTTATAAGGATTTGATATGACAACATCTAGAACAAAGTACTGAAGTTAAGTAGCTTAAAGTTTGTCAATATGAAGTAGTTAATGAGAGAAGAGAAATTAGTGGTGCGAAATGCAGGTGGATGACCATAGAAGGTGGCAAGATTAGGGAATGTGCGAAAATTTTTCGATGTATACAAATATATTAAATGTTTATGAGTTATAAAATTTGTCTGAGAGAAAGGGAGTAATTTACCAAGCGGATTTTACAAGATAGATGCAGAAGAATTTTCTCAATACACTATAGAGTGGAGACACTGTCGGTGCCAGGTTATTTTGCACCCTAGGCAAAGTTTACAAGTGCGCCCCTTATTTCATAAACTAAAATAAAATTGTCTTTCATTAGGTTAAATGAATAGGTAAATTAATAGGGCTTTTTTTATTTTCTTTTTTAATTAATTTGAAAATTCTCTGTTATAATTCATTTACAAAAAGAAGTCATAAAATACCGAAATTTAATATTTTAAAATGTTAACGTTTTAAAATATTTATGTTAATTGAATTTTAAATAGCGGTAAGTTCAAATCATTTAGGTAAGGAACAAGAAAGAACCAAGAGTTAAATAGTAAAATAGTGTGATGTGTGACTGTGTGAGGGATAAGGAAAAAGAATCGATACCTAAATCATATATCACTATTTAATTTTGATATTTTAGTGAAGTATGAATAAAGAATAGCTTGAAGTTTTGTGCCCCTTCATGGCTTGCACCCTAGGCGGTTGCCTAGTTTGCTTAAATGGTAGCGTCGGCCCTGAGTGGCGAGAACAAGGAATCATCCTTAAAGCTGAATAACAGTGCGGTTAGCAAAGAACAGAAGACTAAATGTTTTCACTGACATGTCGTGAACGAGTGGGATGAATTATCAGAGTGAGTGTTTTGTCAATGAATAAATTTAAGGAAAGCTATAACAAATACGGTGTAAACAGTAGTTAATGTTGTTCTCCCACCATGAGCCTTAATCTCCCATTGATATGCCATGATAATTACTTTAATAATAATATTTTATACATACATAATAGCTAGTTGGGAAGGCCTAGTGGATAGCATACCCAATCTCCAACAACCAGGCTGCAGGTTCGAATCCGACCGTTCGCATAAATGCTTCTGATTGTATTACTACTTCTGTGTGGAAATAGAGTTACTCTACTACTTATTCTTCTAGCAAAAAATTCACTCCCGAAACCCGATGACGTACGGGAGAGACCATATAGCATCCAAATCTTCACACAGAAAGTTATACCAAGGAAGAAGTAGAAGTTCTCAAAAAAATGAAGCGGCCATCTGATAAAAAAAGAGATTAAAAAAAAGCTGACTATTGTGGGTGATCTAAGCCAGTGCTTCCCAAACTTCTGGATGTCAGGGCCCCTTTGCAAAAATTCAAATATTTCACGGCCCCCCCCCTCGAAAAAAAAATCGTAATAGAGAGATATATTATTATAATATTTATTGTATTTATATTCAATACAAAACATACACAGCGAATATTGCAAAGATCAAATGCATGTATTACATTTTTTGCCTCTTACCGTTTGGTTCTGAAGACGATGCGGGCTGTTCTGGTAAAATATGAAATACTGTCCTTTTTTTTATTTTTTTATTTTGAGTCTGTTTCTGCTTCTTCTGATTGTTCGCGGGATTATTTTTTATTTTTTATCAGCCACTTCTCCATCTCAGGGTTAAATTTTTTAACGTAGAATAGATCAAATAATATCACCACTTACTGATACTGGCACACCACAGACTGATAACATGAAATTAGTGAATATTACCTGAATAAGGGAATCCCCGGACCAGGAACATTTTTCTCTTTTGTGACTTTTCTCCCTTTAAAGAATTAATCCTAACGCGAAATAGACAGCAAAGGCAGGTTATTAAAACGTGCATATGATTGGTGCGGTATTAACAAAAGATCGCGCAACCGAAAGATAAAAGCATAGCTGACAATTGAGTTGAAATGCTAACTCTCTTCAACCGAATTCCATATGTGAAACTGCCATAACATTCATTTTATATATATATATATATATATATATATATATATATATATATATATATATATATATATATATATATATATATATATATTACTTAGTTTTAACACTTTTACGAATTTTAACACGTTCGGTTGAATTTTATTGCTGCCTTGGGAAATCGAACTCACACACACATCTAATTAATAACAATAGTTTTTAGTTAGATACTGTGTTTGCCCATGCAACATATGGTTTTGTTTCAGTCTATACAGCATAGTTTCTGTATGAGGGGACATGTGATTCATTAATTAGTGTGTTTTTATCCCAGTTGTCTCTAATTGCACTATTTGTTGAGAAATATATTACACAGACTCCTCATACCTTATTCACTGGCATAATAAAAGTACTTGTTTTTATTGCCTCTGCAGTATAGTGGTTGTTAGGGAGGGGTGTTGTTTACCACTGCAAGCGAGTTACTATCTCCCTACATGAACTTGTTTAAGCTTTTTTTTCATGTGTGAAGTATATGCGAAACTTTTATTGGTAACAGAAAACTAACTCGGATGACAGTGATAATATAAAACGAGTTTTGATATGTATATAAAGTCAATATCAACAGTCCCTGATTATGAACTCTGATGAAAGGGACAGGAAGATTTGGAGCTTCCTTGGAGAGCATTCGAAGTAAATACAATTAACCACTGCTTTGAAATTAAATATATGAATAAACAATATTTACTAATATTCATTAAGCGCCGAAATACGCAGGAAGCAAAGTTTGTGAACCAACACCAATGTGTGAATTTTTGCATTAAAATATAAAAAATAACAAAAAAGAAATAATAAATAATAAAAGTTAAATAAGTTTCTTTTAAAATACAAAAAATCTACTTAGTCTTTAAAGCATTTTAAATTTGTTTTCATTATTTCACGGCCCCCCTCAACAAAACCTACGACCCCCAAGGGGGCCGCGGCTCACAGTTTGGGAAGCGCTGATCTAAGCAACAGAGTTGGAAATGAACCGACACAGAAATGTTCTGGAAAAATTTAAAACAATGACAATGCTATATCTGCTTGATTTTTGTTCTAGGCCAAGGATTGTCATTACAACTACTATATTGCAGTATAGTTAAATGTTGCAATATATGTTGCATGAATTCACATGAAAAGAACATAAAGAAATAAGAAAAAAGTCTTATTGAGTATGTTATATTGATAGTGAAATAAAACTTCACGCTCATTCAGGGCACACGAATGCACAGGGGATTTGAAGTAGGGAGTGATTACCATTTAGCTTTAAGAAGGATAAAAATGAATATCACTGAAAAGAAATATGTTTTCCGAGAGTTTTAAAAAACTAACAAAGTCGAGCAGGTTTCGTAGGTGGCTGTAGACCAAAATACGCCGCAAATATAATTTTAAAAATGAAAGCGTTTGAAAACACGAACCAAACTTTTAGATTCGGTTGTAAAATATGAAGGAAAAATTAACTGATTCCGAGAGGGAAGCATGTAGTGAAGTTTTTGTGAGGGAGGAGGGGAACCCATCCACGAGAAATTGGTCAACCAACTACCGTGAATGGGCAAGAAGGAAATTCTTCATATTTACATGAAGAGATGTGGATTGCATTTCGTTGAAAACAGATAAGATGGCAGACTGTTCCAGAAGTCAGCAGTGGAAGTAGTAGAAAGGATGAACGAAGAGGAGGAAAAATTTCTTCTGCAGATAGACCGTGAGGAAGTGTTGATTAGCTGTTGCACTCGTTTGAACGGATTTAACAAAGAGCGGGAGTGTTATGGATGCTAATTCTGGTGAGGAGTGGCCATAGAAATAATTGTAGAAGATGCAAGGAATGAAAACTGAGTACTTGTATGAAAGTGACTGAAGTGTATTAGTGAGAAAGTGGTTATTAATCAGTCTGACCTCCCTTTTTTTGTATATAGTTTAGTATCTTTCGGGAGCTTTTAGGAGCACCACCCCAGATGTGAGAGCAATATTCAATGGTCGGCCGTATTTGTGATTTATATAAAGTTAGATTTGTTTAGAATTAATGTAACGCCTTGAGAGCAGAAAACCTCATTTTTTGGAGGCAAGAGTCAAGAGCCTGAATGTCAAGAGCGATTTGAGGTTAGTGTTACCCCAAAAAGTTAAATCTCATTATAAATAGGGATTTGGGTATTCTTGAAAGCAAGTCTGGTAGATAAGGGTTCTGGGAAATAAGGCACAGCTGCAGTTTTCTGAACATTAAAATTGACGAGATTATCCAAACCACACTGATGAATGTTTTGGAGATCTTTGGATATTTAAGTGTAGTAGTTAGGGTTCTGGAGATTGTGGTGATTTGTGTAATACCAGGTTTGTCGAGTGAAAAAGAGAAATGCAATGTGCTGTCATCAACAAAATTATGTATTGGCTTATCAGTCTGCTGGAGTGTATACTTTCTATGAAGAAGGAATAGCGTGGATAAGAGAACAGGGCCTTGTGAAACCTCTACATTGATTGTATTCTTAGGAAAATCCCTGCTTGACTGTGATTTTGGCACAATCAAGTAGGGATTTTTCTTCATTGAAACTCTGGTTTTTAATCTTACAACTCAAGAAATTCGACTGTAGAATTCACACTATTTCAGACAGTAATATTCGATGTTAGTTAGCGAACACAAAATGGCAGGAGCAGTTGTCTGTCATACTCTCCTCGCAAACCTATTAAAATCATTTATAGTCTCATGACAGCTATCAGCGATGGCTAATGCTGGGGGTTAGCTGCTCATTTGTTTGTTAGGGCTAAACGGCCTCGCCAATTCTATTGGGGTAATCAATAAAATTCCTTAGTGGATTTTTTATTAAAAATTAATAAGCTGTTATTCATAGCTGTGAGCCAAATGGAAATTCACATCAAGGTTACTCAAACATCAAAATTTTCCCACTACTGTATTCATAGCAGTAATTTTTTACAGCTATGGATACAGTACTGTTTTTTAAATAAGAACAGAAAAACAGATGATACTCTTGATAATATTTCACATTTTAAGTATATTTATAGAGCACGTGTGTGTCTATGTGTTTGGTTAGAAACTAGACTCTATACATATGCTAACTAAACTAAACGAAACTAAAGAAAGTCCTACATCGTATTAAAGTGGCAACATGACTGTTTGTTCTTCATGCCCAATGTGTCCATTGACTTCTTTCCAAACAGTGTATATGATCACTTTAAAATTTTTTATTTTTATTTTAGTTTTTAATTAAAAATAGAGTTGCAGTCAAAACACACGTTCTAATCTAAGAGTGCTCCATAAACATAAAAGCCTGGCTTATCGCTTTATATCAAAGATTACAAAAGGAGTAACATGAACCATAGGTTCAAAGACAATATAAAGTACTGTATTTATTTTCATTAGAGTGAGTTGATAGACAAAAGTGAGAGAAACCTACCCTTCCCTGATTTTTTTAGTTACGAAAAACCCTGAAAAAGGCTTTTCGTCTGGTGTATATTCAGCACTACATTTTTAGATACTATTTATGCCATCACTGTCAGATTGCAGGTTTATAGTTTGTTGACATGGAAAAAAGTTTTAAAATTTTTCCATAAATAAATCGGAACACGAAGAAGACAGATGGCTGCCCATTACAAGGCCGGAAAGTATTAAAAAAATTTCCATTCTATCGGAAGTAATCAGAGTGGATATAATGTTTGAATAGCTGATGAATAATCGTTTATAAGCTCTAGGATTTCGTTTAGAGGAATACAATATTAAGACCAGCTAGAATGTACGATGGCACGATGGAAATTTCAGATATTTTCTGGACAAAGTGTTCAGCGTTCTTTACGAACTCTGAAGACTTGTCCAGAAGTAGATTACAAAGATACTTGGATAAAAGATATGTAGATGAACTGATAGCATCCACAATCGGTTTAAGACGAATTCCTATCTTTTGAACGTTAGTTATATATAGTCGTGAAGTTAAAGGATGCATTGATTTCAAGTTCTTCTTAAGATCTGTAGGCCAAGTAAATTGATTGCCTAAAAGATCATTGGTCTTTCATGATTTGTCAAAGTAGGATCTTGGTCTAATGGAACAAAAACAAACCTTTTTTTTTTCCTTTTCTGAGACAGTGCTGTTGCATTTTGGAGAACGAGATGAAGAGAGAAGAAATGAAGTCTTCATCCTGGTGTCGTTTGCAGCAGGTTGTGGGAGAGAGTAAAAGGCCTTTCTACGTTATGGATAAAATTGACTCTAGGAATGTATTCGGACGTAATTGCAAAGCTAAAACCTTTCTTTAATATATTAGCTTCAGTTTTTGCCAAGTTATACTTGAAAATGCTGACTAACACTTTGTCACCAGATAAGATGGCAGCTGCAACAAACTTTTGTTTGACTGTGGGCCTAGCTTCTGAATGTTTTTGTGCAGATTCGTGTTTCAGTCGATGCCCAGAACTCCGCATTCAACGTGTTGGCCGACGAACAGTTTTTACATATTATCCTCCATAACACCCAATGGTCACGTTTGGTGAGGGTGATGGATGGTTCACTGCGGGTAGAACTTGCAGTTGACAACATGCGCTTCCAGCTCAGCATGGTATCACTGATTGTTGACCTGGGTTAGCTCAGTTTTGTCAACAATTTGCCCGAACAGAATGGCCTGTAACATAGCATCCTATCGCAACGCCTCTTTCAAACTCCACTAGTTCCCTTGGGGAAGCCATTTCGCCCTGACACAATTTCACTGACTTGGAAGCATCATATTACTCCAATATATACTGGTTACGAACACATGACTCGTTAGATTGAATGATGCATCTTGCCCATTGGGAGGGGGGGTGTCCGTTGACTGCTTTCTAATCAGTGTATATTATAGTGGTGCCAAACGTCTCAATTTGAGAATTTGAGAATACAGTAAAGCTTGTATTCTCTATACAATACAAATAGGTACTCTATACAAATAAATCCGGTTATGCTTTTAGAGAATACAGACAAATGTAAGAAAGCTAAACACTCTGTAAAACTGGCTAAACAAAAGTCATGGGAGGACTTTGGCAAGACCATAGAAAATAAATATCAAGACGGTGGCAAAATATTCTGGAGGTTGTTGAAGAAGCTTAGAAATGGAGAAAAGAGTGCTGTAAAAGGATTTAGAGATGATAAAGGTGACATGAAAACGGCAGAAAAACATATCCTTGAAGTATGGAGTAATTACTTCGAAAAATGGCTAAATGAAACAAGCAGCGATGACAGCACAGTGGCAAACAAACACTGACCAGGGATGCAGGCAGGAATACATATCCATGCTTGAAGTAGAAAAAGCTATCAAAGGCCTGAAATGTGGAAAGGCAGCAGGAGTAGATGATATACGACCAGAAATGCTGACGTATAGTGGTATAAAAGTCTTACAGTGGCTGCACTGCATAGTTCAGAAGTCCTGGACAGAGGGACTTCTGAACTTTAATTCCAGGTGATTGGAGTAGAGCTCTCATAGTACCCATATATAAAAAGGGAAATAAAACTGAATGTGAGAATTACAGAGGTATTTCCCTACTGAGTGTTCCTGGTAAGATTTATGCAAGCATACTTGAGAAACGCTTGAGAAGAATTGTGGAAGAAAAGCTTGGTGAACAAACTGGATTCAGGCCAAATAGAGGCTGTCAGGATCAGATCTGCACTTTACGACAAATAGTTGAAAAATCATGGGAATATAACGAAGATCTGCATTTAAATTTTGTCGATCTGGAAAAGGCATATGACAAGGTGTCAAGAGAAAGCTATTCAATACGCTACGGTTACGTGATGTCAATGGGGCATTATATCAAGCAATACTTAGTCTTTATTTGAGTTGTAAGTCAGCAGTTAGAATTGAAGGAAGTACAGGAAGATGGTTTAATGTTAAATCTGGTGTCAGACAAGGATTTACATTATCTCCTCTGTTAATCATTATCTATATGGATCACATTATGAGGAAAGTAGTATTAAACTTGATATCAAAATTGGAGATGTTAATGTCAGCTCTTTGCTTTATGCGGATGATGTTATACTTCTAAATAAATTTGCTACGAGTTTGCAAGATTCCCTGACTAAATTGAATAACTGCTGTAATAGATATGGTATGAAGGTCAGCATTAAAAAGATAAAGAAAATGAAAATAGGCAGAATCGTTGAAAATGTCAACTACTTTGTGAATGGAGAACCTGTGTAACAAGTAAAACATGTCACCTACTTAGGCACGATTTTTAGTGAAGATGGTAAATTAAATATCGAAATAGACAATAGAATCAACAGCTGGTATGGTAGGAAGTCAGTTGAATAAATTCATATGGAATAAGAGAGAAATTAGTCGGAACACTAAATTAGCTGTATACATGACAGTATTCAAACCACTTTTGACTTATGGATCTGAAAGCTGGGTCAGAAGTAAAACCCTTGACCAAAGACTAGAGACCGCAGATATCAGAGTCCTGAGAAAGATTAGAGGCGTGAACAGATGGCATCAATGGCAATATCATATTAAAAACGAGGATATTAGGAAAGAATTTGACATTGTCAGCATCCAGGAATGCATTAACAGAGCTAATCTAAGGTGGGATGGTCACTTAAACAGAATGAGCGAGGAAAGATTAGCAAACCAAGTGTTCTCTGCCAGGTTGGCAGGAAAACGACCCAGAGGAAGACCAAGGTATAGGTGGATTGATATTGTACAAAGTGCCTTAGACGAGAGAAATATGAGACCTGATAATGTTGGAGTCCTGACAAGTAACAGAATGATTTGGAGGAAAATTGTAGATAGGAAGTTAGTAATGATGTAAATTTTTCATGTAGTAGTATCATATCCTGTACAACCCGTTGAGGGTACATGGCAGGAATTTGATGATGATGACGAGTAAAGCTTGGGTAGATGGTTTACATTACTGGTTTGCTCTTTAAATGTTACCACTTGATTTTAATATTTTTAACAAAATGAAATAAGTTTAAATGAAACTATTATTATTATTATTATTATTATTATTATTATTATTATTATTATTATTATGCGACTCCTTCAAGGAGTCCAAGGACTCATTGTGGCAGAGTACTCCATTCCACACAAGTCGCTATTTACAATCCTTAATAAAATAAACTTAAATAAAATGAAATTAAGTTTTAAATTAAGTGGAAATTAACCAATGGAAATAAATTTAAACGAACTAGAATTAACTAAAGGAATTAAGTTTAAATGAAAATCACTTGATATTTACTTAATCATTTATAAATTATTTAATGAAATATTTAACTTACACTTCATTGCTTGAGTGGAGGATTTTTCGCTCTGCTGCGCTACTTGAAGGTGCATTCTTTCATTATTATTAATCGTATCCATGTTGGAACAAAATAAGTTGCTTTAGAAACAAATGAAGCAATTTTTTCCCCGCGATTTACTTTACTTTTCCGAGTCTAAACTCTGGAATACTTCTTGTAATGGGCCCTGCCTATTCCTTAATAAACGAATTTCATATCCGTGTGACGTTACAAATTCAAGGATATAACTCATGTACGTGCTTTGTGGTGATTTTTGTGTATTCGTTACTAGATGCACAATCAGTTGTGTAATGTTGAACATTTTATCTGTAGTAATAAATATGTGTAATTATTCCTACATTTACATCCTTTTTTTATTACCTCAACGAAAACTTCATTTCATTGTTTGTAATGAAAGAGTGAAAAAATAAATATTTCTAATCGCATAATTCAAAATCCTTGACTTGTAATAAAGAATACGGTTATAAATACGTATCTTTATGTTATCAAAAAGGTATGAATGAACACACAAAATCATTTTCATTTTAACAATTCATGGTTACGGAGGCATTTCATGATACAGGTAAACAAGAGTCGTGAAGCATATACAATGGAGATCCGCATAACGTGACAGCACTTATACTGCTTTTCTTTACTTTTATTTTATTTTATTTTTTATTTATTTATGTTGTGAAGGAATTATAAATGGCGGTCATATCTAATTGACCATAATTTTTTTGAAGAACATCATTTCTTCCTTTTTATCCCCTCGTTTTACACACACACACACACACACACACACACACACACACACACACACACACACACACACACACACCGCCAAACACAGTTTAAACGAGGGAAATTTGATAACGCCCATAAGCGAACAAGTATGTATTTGGGAGTGGAGCAAAGCAATGAACCTACAAGATATCATGCTATAAAATAAATATTAAACAGAAATGCTCACTCAATGTATATTTCATTTGATCCGCTTTTTTCGGATATTTATCTATTAGAAATCTGTGTTTGTTTCTACCACTAAGAGGAAAGAACAAACTTTTCACTCTTTTGTCTAGTCTCGTGCGATATGAATATGATATATGCGGTAACACCAAATTTAAAAAAAAAAAAAAATGCCACAAAATATTCTGTTCCTGCGTGTTGTGCATGACACTTTCAAATGATTGCAGTCAAACGGTTGCATTCATGGGAAAATAGCTAAGCAGAGAGACAGGTAATTTTATAGCTTCGTGAAAAGACTGCCAAAATGGTTTACAGAAATGCGAAAAGATACAGATGTCTTGACCTGTGAGAAGGCGTGAACCATATTTTCTTTTCTGATCTGAAAAAAATAAAAATAAATAAATAAATAAATAAATAAATAAAAAATAAAATAAATAAAATAATAATAATAATAATAATAATAATAATAATAATAATAATAAATTCAAGTTGAAAATTCGACTTTAAAGCAAGTCGTGGATGGTTTGGGCATTTCATGAATAAAACATAGATTAAACCAACTACGATGTCTGGGGAGGGCATCAACAGATAATCCTGTACGTAACAAATTCGAGAAAATTGTGAAGAACTAGTACTTCCAAGTGTCCAACTTTGACGCAACTTCTAGAAAAAAAGATTCCAGAGCAGCGCGTATTATGAGATAATGAGAAGACATCGAACGATCTTCTCATGTTGACGTTGAGATCGAATGCCTCAGGATACTTCAAAATAAAAGTATTCCAGAGAATATTGAAATATTTTAAAACTGGTTTGTGAATTATTTTATTCTAGCGGCAGAAGAGATATATTCAGACTAAGGACTCGGAAAAGAAGATTCTCCTATTAGTAACGCACAGGGGCGGCTCGTGCTTTGTGTCATCAGCGTAGCGGGCCAAGATAGATGACATTGGATTGTGTGGAATATCTGCCATAAATATTGGAATATCTGCCACAATGGCCCTGGAGGGTAGTAGTTTAATGACTTTATTGGTGATGCCATCTGTACCAGGATCTTTTTTGTTGTTAACGTTCTTAATGATGTCATAGAGTTCTGCTGGTGAAGTAGGGACGATTTGATTAGTACAGGCATCAGGAAGTTTTAGTACATGAGTGCATGTCTCACATGACGATGAATTTTATACAAGTGGTTGAAATTTAAGTTTTCATAAGCAGTTCGACACTGCCCTTCTAAATTTTTTGCAATGGTTTCTACCTTCTCTGCATCTGTGTGCATAAGGCCCACGTCCGATTGTATAGAAGGGAAGAGATTTGTTTTTGTTTCTGAGATTCCTCAGGAGTCCCCAAATAGAGAGAGATCTGCAGGTGAGAAGGAAGCCAACTTATCCTCCAACAGCTGATCATGTGGGCTTTGAGGGCGTCTCTCACAGCTCCATATAATATGTTAAGGATTCTTTTGTCTTGAGGAGCGCAAATATTGTGAAATCTTTTTCTAGCTTTATTTTTATCTCTGATCAGGTTCATAATATCCTGTGGTAACCGATTTGTTGTGGAGCAAGTTGTGTAAGAAGTAACTGCCGTTATGGCTACATTGATTTGCTGAGTAAACGTTTTGACTGCTGTTTCAATTTCTTTCTTTGATCTTATTGGAGGAACAGGGCCAATGAACTCTGGGAGTGCTTTTGCTAATTTTTCCCAGGATATGAATGAGTGTGTGTGGGGGGGGGGAGATGTAGTGTTGCGTTCCCAGCTGTAATAGCACTGGATCATGATCTGATGAAAGCTTGTTTAATATCCTTAGATTATATTGAAATTTAACACATTGCAGGATGGCTATATCCAAGATGTCATTCGGGCTTGATGAGTAGGTTCAGTGGGGCCTGCGACGACAGCGTAATTGAATTCTGTGTAGTTGACAAGGATGCATCCGTTGTTGTTTGTGGTTCTATAATTCCATGCCAGGTGTTTGTAGTTTAAGTCTCCAGCAATAATGATGGGCTCTCTAGCATCTAGGATGGCATCCAGATCCATGTGCAGTAGTGTTTATTGTGGTGGGTTGTATGCTGCATAAATCTGCAGTCTGCCAGCCGAGCTAGTAAGAACCTCCACACCAGTAACCTCGAGATTAGGGGTTGAATATAATTTTTAATGAAGATTGCAATGCCATCACCTCTGTAATTTGGCCTGTCAGTTCTGTAGAGGTGATATCCCCTAATTTTGGAGATGTCCGATGGCCTCAGATGTGTTTCACTTATCAAAACAACGTCTGGCTGAAGTCTCTGAGTGAACTCTTGGAGCTCCATAATCTTGTGTTTGAGGCCATTGGTATTCCAAATCACAATCTGTAAAGAGTCTGGAGTTAGTTTATTCCTGTTCATCAATAAGTGCTGAGAGTATTGGTCGTGTTTCATATAGGAATCTTCTTTCAGCAGCTGGTGAAGGATTGGACCTGCTGAAATCCTGTAGAATATTTGCCAGTACAGTCAAACCAGTTGTCAGTTTTGACTGTGCTGCTGATTGATTCTGATTCTGTTCCTTCGTTGTTATTTTGGAACGGGCCACGTGCATAGGCTCTTGCTGCCATTGGTAGTTTGTTCTCTTAGGGGCCTCAAACTGCAGCGGTGGGACTACTGTCACATATTGTTGAACACTGTGAGATTGTGGTGTCAAAGGTGTAAAGGTTCGTGAGCTGACAGAGGCGGGGATTGTCTGTTTGTTTCGGACCGTCTGTTAATCAGATGTTGAATACATCCTTTATAGTTAGCTGGGTGAGGGCCACCACAGTTTGCACAACTCGCCAGGGTGGTTTTTGGCTTTGTGCAGGTGTTAGTGGGGGTCACTTGGCACATTTCAGGCATTTATACTCTGCCTTTCTGAGTCTCTGGGCATGGCCAACTCTGTGACACATGCGGCACTGTCCAGTTGAAGCTTTCTTTCTCAGAGGCTCTGGGGTGATCCGGAGCCCACAGACTAATCTTAGGTCATAAATATTTTTGTAAGCTTTATGGATCTCCACAAAAACCAGAGGCATAGGGATTTTGTCCGCTCTAGTCATCCTGCTGACCTTAATAGGTGGCAGATCCCGGTGGCGGAGGTCGGCCTCTATTTCATCTGTAGTTCGTTCTCTGTAACATCTCGGAGGACCACCTTCAGATTCCTCTCCGAGCCGAGAGAAAAAGTGTGCTATTGAGTATTACTTGAATCTAACTCTTTGGTCAGTTTTCTATAGCCCATTAGAGTAGCAGGCTGGATTTTGATGCCATCATCCATGTTCTTAGCTGAGATATATTGTATTTGTAGGTTTGTCATGGTGGACCTTAAGGGCATCCATTTTTTCTTTTCCCGGAGGACGATCGGTGCACCCTCTCCTTGGGAGAGGCTGAAGAATCGGAACTGGGAGTTTCATCTCCCATACCAGAATCTATGGGAGTTTCTGCGTAGGTGGTTTTGCGCTTTTTGCGTGCACGGACCTCTTCAAAGTCTGAGGGAGTGGAAATCACCAAATCCAGTTTCTCTTCCAGCTGGGCAGTGTCTTTGCCCTCCTCAACTTCTCCTGGCAATGAGTAGAAATTAAGGATGCCAGGCCACTCATATCCCAGGCCACATATATATATATATATATATATATATATATATATATATATATATATATATATATATATATATATATATATATATATATATATATATATATATATATATATATATATATATATATATATATATAAGCCAACAACAGTTCTAACGACAGTAGGACCATTGATGAAGTATGATTACGAATTAGCTGCTCGCGTTTTTCGAATAGTGTGATATTGTTGGGACTTCCGAATGATATATTTAGAGGTAAGCTTTCTTCCTTTTGACTATTTTTGTGATTACACATTGCTTAGCTGGTAGACTCTTGAGTGAGTCTAAGGGATTTGTCAATAGACCCTCCTAGGTCGTCAGGAATAAGACATCGGAATATTCCTTCATTGTACAGAAGGATGGAGAATGTAAAAGATATCAAGGACGCCATTCAACATTTAAACAAAGATATGTCACTTGACATTCTCAAATTCATTCTAAAGAAATTTGAAACGGATTATCCCGGTTGCTTGAATCTCTTCACTCAAGTAAATGACACCGAAGACGATGACTTGGACATCGAAGAGGACATTACACCTGTTCCACCTACAAAGACTCCCCGACAGTTCGATTGATCACAGGAGGGACAATCTAATAAAAGACGCAGAACATCGGAAGATGGAATGGAAGATGATGTAACAACTCACGAAAATCAGGTCACCCAAGATAGAAAAGAAAACGTCCCTCCAGTTATCCTTCGAGATAAAGATAAATGAACCTCAGTCTCAAGATCCCTAGGGGAAAAAAATATCAATTTCTCCTGGACAAGAAATACTGAAGAGGGTGTAAAGATTCATCCTACCACTGTCACCGATTATCGCATGATGACGAAAATGCTGGACAACTCTAAATTGCCCTTCCACACCTTTGCACTAGCAAGCGAGAAGAACTTAAAAGTGGTTCTAAGAGGAGTGGCTGAGGGCATCACAACTGATGAGATCACAGCTGACCTCATCACTCAAGGATTGATCCCAATCAAAGTCAGTAGGATGCGGTCAGATAAAACACTAATGCCACTGGTGTTGGTCGAAATCTCCAATACACAAAAAAAGAATCTATGAAGTTACTGACATTTGTAAGCTTAAAATTACAACCGAACCTCTAAGGAAGAAGGCATCAGCAGGGCAGTTTTTCGGGCACGCCCAGAGCTGCCTATAGATGCCTAAAATTCGGTGAGGGTCACCAAACTAACTCCAGCACCAAGCTCAGATCCACACCTGCCTGCTGTGCCAATTGTAGAGGATCACATCCCGCTAATTACAAAGGATCCTTTTCCATCCAAAAAATCGTCGATCAACAAGAACGAACCACGCTCCTCCAAACAATGATACAAACAACTAAACAGGTCGCCCTCCAGATCATAATACCTTACATTCGGCAGCACAGGAAGGCACTCGACCTTCATCCATGTCCAAATCATATGCGGAAGCGGTAAGAACACAGACTCCATCGCAAGAGCAAACAAGCTCTAAACTCACATCAGCTTTAACCTCGTCACTTGCAACAATGCTGCATGAATTCAGCAAAGCAAGCACCTCACCTTCTTCCAGAAAGAGATTCTATCTAGAAACCCAATCCATATTAACAGCTCTCTATAATGTTTTAAAAAGTTAAACCGAAATCCCTTATGATAACACCATGGAATGCCAATGGCTTAAGAAATAAAGTTCTCGAGCTGCAAGAATTCGCAAAAAGATACAATCCAGACATAATCTTCATCAGTGAATCCCACCTCAGACCATCAAACAACCCAAAACTAAGAGGTAATATTTTATATAGGACAAACAGACTTTACTGTAGTGGAAGCGGTACAGCTATTTTTATTAAAAATTATTTGAGCCACAACTCGTTGACCAGCCCCCAACCCTAAACCTTGAGGTGACAGGTGTGGAGATGCACACTAAGAACGCAGGCAAACTCAAAATCTATGCAGCGTACAATCCTCCCAGCATTCCACTATTGACAGCAGATTTAGACTCCATCCTTGGCTCCACATATTCCATAATTATAGCAGGAGACCTAAACTCCAAACACACGGCATGGTTCAGTTCGTCAACCAACTCCAAAGGCTGTACCTTATTCAACTACACGTTACTCAACTCATCAATAGTAGCTGGACCCACTGCGTCGACCCACTACCGCCCATCAAGAAGTTCTGATGTATTAGACATAGTTATCCTCAGAAACATCAAATATTAATACCAGCTGGAGACATTAGAAGAGCTTAACTCAGATCATAATCCCATCCTACTCAGGCTAGGACTTCAAGATCAGCTATCTCCCCATCATTCTTTCTTACCATGGGACAAGCTCTCTAAGGTTCTCCCAGTCCACATCGGTCCACCCCCCCCCCGTCATTCGTAAAAATGAAGCAATAGACCAAGCTGTAAGCAATTTAAGTAGGAAAATCAACACAGCAATAGCATCAGTCACTCAAACCACTGTCTTCCACGCTCCCAACTGGATCCCAGAAGAGATAGTGGACCTGATCAGGGCCACAAATAAAGCCAGAAAGCGATATCACAACACTAGAGCCCTGCAAGACAAAATAACCTTAAACAACCTGAACAGACAGGTTCAAGAAGCACTTCAGATGCACAGGAATTCCAAATGGGAATCCAAACTCATGGAAATCAACCCAGAAGATAACTCCATGTGGAAATTTGTAAAATCTCTTCGTACCAAAAGACAACCCCTTCCCCCTTTGAAGACCAATCTTGGAATTGCACACTAGATGAAGAAAATGTAGAAGCCCTAATTGACAATTTGGAAAATCAATGCAGCCCATCTTATGCAAACATAAATATCAATCTCATTTACAAAGTTCATCGTAAAGTTAGAAATGCATTAAGACAGCCTAAGGATGATTCAGAAACCATCACCCCCACATCTCCAACAGAAATAATAAATATTATTTCCCATCTGAAGGACAAAAAGGCTCCTGGCTCTGACGGCATTACCAATAGAATAATAAAGCTACTTCCATGGAAAGCCATAATTCATCTAGTTAATATTACCAATTCCATTTTAAGATTCCAGTACTTTCCCACAGATTGGAAAATCGCTGACATTATACCTCTGAAAAGCCTGGCAATAACCCACAACTTCCCCAAAGCTACATGCCCATCAGTCTTCTTTCCTGTCTTGGCAAAGTAACAGAAAAGGTCATCCTATCAAGACTACAATCAGCAGTGGACAAACAGAAAATAATTCCAAATGAGCAATTTGGGTTTCGCAAAGCTCACAACACAGTACAACAAATTCACCGACTAACAGAACACATCACCCATGGTTTTAACTGGCACCTTCACACTGCTGCTATAATTTTCGATATTGCCAAGGCCTTGATAAGGTCTGGCATCAAGGCCTTATCTTCAAACTAATGGAAAACAATATCCCAATTAAACTACTGAAACTCCTATACTCATATATTAGTGAAAGATAAATGCAAGTAAAACTCAACGGAATTATGTTATCAAGGCGCAAAATTCTGGCGGGAGTACCTCAGGGTTCTCTTCTGGTCCAAATACTTTTCACAACTTACATAGCAGATATTCCTCTCAATTCAAGAACAACCACTATGGCCCTTTATGCCGATGACACCGTTATTCTAGCAAGATCGCTCAGCCCTCGCCTAGCAATCACTAGACTCCAAGGAAGTATCAATGTGCTAACAAACTGGTTCACCAACTGGAGGATTCAAGTGAACCCCCTCAAAAGCTCAGTCATGCTGTTTTCAAGAAGAAAGGTCTGCAATAAAGAAGACATCCTGCTCTCTGGTCATAAGATCCCATGGCAATCAGAGACCAAATATCTTGGAGTATTAATGGATAAGAAACTCCTTTTTAACAAGCACATCAATCTCATTGGCTCCAAATCTTCCAAAGTAATAGCACAGCTCTACTCATAGATCAACCGCAAGGGCAAATTGAATCTACATAATAAATTGCTTCTTTACTGGATGGTAATACGTCCAGTCATTACCTACGCCTCACCAGCATGGAGTCACACTTCAAGATCAAACATTTCGAAATTGCAGAGAATCCAAAACAAATGCCTTAGGATGAGCCTGGATGCAACGTGGTTCATCAGAAATTCACAGATTCACCGAGAAACCGGCATTCCATACACTCCTCCTTTCTTCGTGATCTTGCAGAAAAATTCTTCGTGAAGTCAAGTTCACATTCAAACCCACTGATCGTACAAGTTGTCAATTAAAATGAGATTGATTGCTACAAACACAAAAGACCAAAGGCTATTCTTCTCTCAACTGATCAGAGCTAACATAACTTCCCCCAGTGGGCGAGCTTAATTGCTCACAAATCTCCCATTCACAAACAACTCTCATTACAGATAAAGGGGAATATGAAAAGCACTAGTGCTTCACCCATCCTGTCAGTAACGTTAATGGTTGGTTTAACGACGGTATGTAACGGAAGCAAAAATTAGGCTTAGCAAATCGCTTTCGTTGCAACTAGTTTTCTGAAATAAAGTACTTACCTAGAGTAACCAGAACTACACATCAGATAACAACACTACCTCAATCATTCTATGCACCACACTAACTCCAAAAAACTAATTTGTGATCAACAAACCGTAATCATAATCACTCCCACCATTTCAAATTCATAATCTCTACGAACTCATTCGTAATCACGATGTATGGAAATATGCACGCCAAACAAGACATGTGAGCCTGTGTAGCTCAGTGGATGTGGCGTTTGCACACCATCGCGCTAGGCCGCACGAAGGAAGTCTTGGTTTCGAGTCTAGTCGGTGACTAGAGGAAATTTTTCTAAGCCTTTTTTCGACCGGTTCCCGAGTTAGTCGATCTCTGGCACGGGCAAGCAGGTTTTTCCTCCCGGAAACTCGGGTTTTTCGTCCTGTAAACTCAAGAAAATCGACCGTAGAACCCACATTATTTCAGACATTAAATATATTGTGTTAGGGTTAGAGACCACGAGATGGCGGCACATTTGAGCCGTCTCTCTTCACTGCGTACCGCTTAATTAGTGATAGCCTTGGGCCATCTGTCTCTGATTGGGTACCAGTGGAGATTGAACTGCCCACTCAGTCTCCAAAAGTTAGATAGGGCTAAATGGCCTCGCCTACTCCCGTATATACGGGAATAAAAAGGCGTTAGCTGATTTTTTTTTTTTTTTTTTAACAAGACATGTTAAATTGCATTACATTCTCATTTCAAGATTAATTTTAAAATATAGCAAAATTATATTCAGTAGTATTTCAAATGGACTTGCAGTTGAAAAACGAAACAAATTGTTATTATTATTATTATTATTATTATTATTATTATTATTATTATTATTATTTCTAGAGTGTTCATTTCATAATAATAATAATAATAATGATGCTGTTTCTTTACCGTTGTAAAATAACCTTTCGTGGGTTGCAACATAAATAAATATACATGTATAGATGATGAAATTATCTGAGACATGTCCTATACGGAATTAATTAAAATTTTATGTCTGTTTTGATCATGCTGCTGCCATGACCCATCATAGTCACTGCATTATAAATATCTACTTTCTTCTAATTTCGTATTTCATACTTTTCACAGTATGTACACTTCACATTAGATATGATTAAAGATTTTCATATTCTTATCAATAAAGCAAATTTGTGTAGTATTCTACAAAATTTGATTTTGAACAAAAATAAAAATTTACATATCTCCCACAATGAATCTCTGACTCCATGGAGGTCAAATGTTAATAATAATAATAATCTGAACGTCGACAGTCAAAATCAAAAAAATCAGCTAACGCCTTTTTATTCCCGTATAGGGAATAGGCGAGGCCGTTTAGCCTTATTTAACTTTTGGAGACTGAGTGGGCAGTTCAATCTCCACTGGCAGCCAATCAGAAACAACTGGCCAAAGGCTATCACTATTTAAGCGGAATGCGGTGAAGAGAGACGGCTCAACAAGTGCCGCCATCTCGTGGTCCCTAACCCTAACACAGTATATTTAATGTCTGAAATAATGCGAGTTCTACAGTCCTTTTTTTTTTCCAAAATATTTCAAAAATTATTAGAAGTGAACTAGTGCGTATGTTTAAGAATGCTAGAAGTCTTCGAAGCAATGGAAAATGAAATTCTAGCGTTGATAGAGTTCATTCGCCCCAAAATTGTTGGAATAAGTGATACGTGATTGGGTTAGGATGACATTCTGACAAGAATAGTGATGAGGAGTATGTTGTTTTTCGTAAAGAGAAACTGGGCAAGAATGGAAAGAGTAGTGCTGTCGATGATAGCAGAGAAGTTTTATCTGAGATGGAGATGCAAGGATGAAAAGTATAGTGCAAAGTGGACGTGGACAGGATGAAATATTTAGTTGGGTGCTGTTATTGACCTGTTAATGCAGAAGGCAGTGATAAGGAAATGTTTAGGAAAATTGGTCTGGTAAATAAGAAAAGGGTGATCATTATGGATGATATCAGTTATGTAATATAGACTGGAAATCACCCTTTGATTGCTTTTGGAACCAAGGAGAATGAATTTTTTGCTTTTTAAGGAGCAATTATCTTAGGCAGCATGTAACAAAGCATACATGGGGATTGACGGTCTTGGCGTTCGTTATCTCATGAGTGGATATTATTGAAAATCAGCTGACAAATCTTCCCCCAGTTGGTGAAAGTTACAATGATCACTAGGGAAGCGGTCAGTCATATCAGCACTCTTGTGAGGAAGGGTTATATGTGGAACTATAAGGCAGGTTATTATGATAAAATCAGGAGTCAGCTTGCAACTATATCACGAAGACTTTGATGAGAAAGAAATCAGCCTGCTTGGTCAATACTCAGGAATTATATGGCAGAATGAATAACTGAGTGCATCTCAAAAGTTAGGGGATTAAATACAATAGGTATAAGATGGATGACTGAACAGATGAAGCATGCAATCTGGAAGAAAATGCATTGTGGAGAGCACAAGATGAGTAGCAATAATCAGCTATATAGGGAGTACAGAGAAAGCAAACAAGGAAGGTAACTCGCTTGCCAAGAGTAACAAAAGTGCAGTATGAGCAGCAGTTAGCAAATGAGGTCATATTCAGTTAGCAAATGAGGTCATCTACTGGTCATATATAAAAAATCTCAGTGAGATTTTTTATATATGACCAGTAGAAGGGAAATATATATAATCGGAAGAGGAGGAGGATGTTTGTCAGTGATAATAGTAGAATGATAACTACTGAAGAGAATATAGTAGAGATCTTAAATGAATAATTCATTAAGGCATTCCATCCTTCTAAATATAATATAATGCATAACTTGAGAGCATTGGGAATAAGGACGAACTACTGATGTTGGTTGCTCAAGGAAGATCGTGCTTTAGCAGTCTGCTCCCTTATTATAACAAAGTGACAAATGCATTCAGTAAGGGGGCACACACACACACACACACACACACACACACACACACACACACACACACACACACACACACACACACACACACACACACACACACACACAGTGGTATATTTAGGTTTTGCAAAGGCCTTAGATAGAGTGTCGCATGATAATATGATCATTAAACTGGAACAAATGGGGTATGATTGTAGATTAGTGACTCGAATTAGAAATCTGCTATCTGTTAGCTATCAGCAGGTTATGTATGGGGGAGTGATAGCCTAAAAAAGGAAATTCACTAGTGATATTCCCCAAGGGGCTGTTTTAGAGCCATCGTTGTTTAATTTGTATGTAAATGACGTTTGGAAGAGCTTACCTGCTGTTGTATAGTTTACAGATGATGTAAAGTGGGGGAGAGCCATGAGGGGTAAAATGGATGCTGTAGCATTGCAATAGGACCTGAATAGACAAAATGAATGTGCGAGTGTGTATGTATGGCAGTTCAATGTAGTAAAGTGCAAGATTTTAAAATATGGGAAGCAAAGATGGGATGCACAGTTTAAGACTGATGTGGATATCTTTGAGTAAGTGAAGGAGATGAAAGATCATGGTTTAATGGATATGGACCTGAAATTACGTGAACATTTTCTAAAATTGAAAGGACAGCACAGCGCGTTATGACAATGATGCAGAGAACACTGACATGTAGATGTCATGATTCCATTGGTCGCTTGATTTGCAAAAGGATCATGAGTATTTACTAAAATAAAGAGCCAAAAGGCTCTTTATTTTATATTTAAGGTGACAAATGTCAATGAAATAATGCTGGATCTTATATCGACTTGATTTTTATAAAAATCATGGGTTGTTGGTAAGGTTCAGAGGCGATTGACTAATTCGGTTCCAGGTCTCTGGAATGAATATGAGGACAAATTGTGAGAATGCAAATTGCAAAGCCTGGTGGAAAAAAGGGGGACATGACTGAGACACGTAAGTTAGTAAGAGGTTATTGTGCCATGAGATTAGATTAATGTGCATGAGATTTTTCATAGAATGGTTGGAAACAGTGGGGAAACAAGAAGCCATCCCTGAAGCTGTACAAGGTGGGTGTAAGCAAGGGGATTAGGAGTCGTTTTTTTTTTTTTTTTTTTTTTTTTTTTTTTTTGTATAGAGAGTGGGTGATTAGAATTCATGAATGCATTGCCTGAAAGTGTGGTTGGTGTGGAAACAGTGAATGCATTTAAGTCAAGGTACACATACCTACCACTGAATTAGAAACTTTTATTTAATACAGTGGTTTCGTATAGTCATACGACTGCCAATTCCAACTCTCTTCAATTCCTTGCGCATAGTTTGGTGAGATATGGATTGGGAGTAGCCTTTATTAAATGCTTTTATAATTACGGCTATTTAGCCTGCTTCAGTTTAGGAGTGCCCCTGTTTAAATGTCATTGGCTATTTACTCATGGATTCTTAGGGCATTGTAGGTGTAAATTTACCAAAAAGTATATGTAGCATAAGAAATAGAAATTTACACATACCTTTTTCTGGGTGTTGCGGCTTTTCCTCTTTCTGCGATGTCGAAAAACTACCGAGTGTGTGTGGGTGGGTAGGCAATTTGGGAGAATTAAGTTAGAAAAACCCGGGTTTTTTTTCGTAATATATATAAACATATATATTATATTATATAGGGTGGGGGAAAAGGTGAAAGGGTTGATTTTTTTTTTTTTTTAAATAGGGAGGGGGAAGGGGAAAGGTGATTGACAGGATGCGGTCTGTTTCGACTATTTTTGGTCGTCATCTGAACACATTGGGAAAGTAGATGCTATGTCAGGTCGGGTAGGTGCTTCTGTTTTTGAAGTGTTCGTGTTGTTGCTTATTGGTCGGGGTTGTGACCTCAATTTTATGTTGTGAAGCTTCCAAACCTCGGAGATTATGTAGGGCCTGTGTACGTTGATAGAGTTCGCGTCACACTTTATAGCTATTGTTTCCGATATTCTGAGCACTGTTTCATTGTCTTGTCTGTCTACTAATGCTCAGAATATCGGAAACAATAGCTATAAAGTGTGACGCGAACTCTATGAAAGTATCATTCTTAAATAGTTGCCAAGAACGCGTGATGACCTACGTGATTAAATATTTTGCATACGCTGCGTAAGTGATCTTTATGTACACTTGCATAAAGGTTTCGAATTCAGTGTCTCGTATGTGTATGATGAGATGTGCGTATGAGTGTGAGACCCTCGGGATGTCTCTTGACTCCAAAAAGATCTGGTAATAATAATAATGACACTAATAATAATAATAATAATAATAATAATAACAAATTAGAAGATTTATTTTATTTTATTTTTACTCTGAAGTAACATGTATACATTTAATATAATTAATTCAAAATAAGATGGGTTCGTGAAACATTTCCGAACACTGATTGTGAGATGTCGAACTCTTACATGCAAGAACTAAGACTGATATAATCTTGGTTATTTGCCTCTGCACGCACGCACGCACGCACGCACGCGCGCGCGCACACACACACACACACACACACACACTCTTTCTTCCTCTCTCTCTCCGATGCTTCCTTAACAAGATCTGTGCACCTTATGCGGTGGAACTATTACATCCTTGTCCGACATGTCATCGTTCTTCGCATTACAACAGCAATTTTCTGGGCAGCACTTAAAACCTTTCTGATGCATCCTTGAACATGTTTCCCATCCAAAAAGATCCCCAGATCCCTTGTCTCTTCCTCCTCCTCCTGAAACAAAGTTCATCCAATATGATACACTTCATTCCATATTCTTTGGCCACTATGCATAACCTTACTCAACACCGAAAAGATATCCACGTTCTTCTGTTCAAAGCAGTAACCTATTCAAATCCTCTTTTAACAGCATCACAGCAGCACTTCCTGCGATTGCTCTTCCTAACTTAGAGTCATCAGTAAGCAACTGAATATCTCCTCTCACACCCTAAACCAGTGGTGCACCCAGGGGAGTAAAAAGGGCCCTGGCCTCCCCCAAAAAAGAAAACACTAGAAAATATTCCAAAAATCTTTTCCTAATTAAAATTCATTTTTTTATTTATGTTGTGTCGTGTCTTCTATTTCTATACTACTCATAATTAGTATTTCTATACTACTTATGAATTAGCGGTCACATAAGATAGGAATACCCTATAGCTCTCTGGAATCACGGCCGCTGGGAATGCATTATATATTCTCAAATATATAAGTATAAATAAAATAAAATATAAATATATATTTATATAAATATATATATATATATAATATATAAATATATTCGCAGTATCTAAATTATACATATTTGGTCGTTTTATAATAGAAATACAATTTTATTAATACAGACCAGTTTACAATAAAACTTATATTAAAACCTACCAGTTTCGCCAGCAAACTGTCTGGCTTTTTCAAGGCGTTTACGGAGATATGAAAACTAGTAAATGCAAATTGAAAGGAACATAAAAAACGTTGTAAACCAACTAGTAGCTAAGGTTACACGTTCGCGTGACAGAGAGGACTTATTGTTCTTATTCATTATCACGCATGCGTGTTTGTTGTAAACGTGTAATGTGATTACTGGCTAGCTGTAGCTCAGTAGTAATACAGACCAGTTTACAATAAAACTTATATTATTATATTATATTATATTATACTCTGAACTACAGCTAGCCAGTGACATCACTTCTCACTGTGTGAGACAATATTCTTAAATCTAACACTCGAATCTCTCGTGTTGGTTCAATTATAAGCTGCATAAGACAGTTGTACCTAAGTACAACTCAATGAATTCATACTCGTACCTTACTCGTACATGTTATATCCTCGTTCCATATGCATTCGCTGGCCTGCAGCAATGCCCACTAAATAGCTAAAAATTTATGTTGCCCACAACCTTACACCAAATGACCTGAGTCATTTTCATTATTTTCTACAAGTTCGACATTGAGAAAACACAACTTCTGAAATCTTCCGTAATACTCCACTCCTCTTTTATTCCTTTTATCTTTTCAAAAACCACTATAACCATCACATTCTATTCCCATGACTACGTTATCCTGGACTATCTGTATCAAGGCCACAAACTCTGCATCCTTAATACTTCTTGCATTGGTGTATAAATAGTAGCTCCCATAGTCTCCCTTTTCTTCCCATACATTCAAGTCTTTTGACTCTGTTGTTCCATTGAGGCCATCCCTGCATCCGTAGCATGTCTTGCTTTATCTTACACCAATTCTGGCATCTTACACTGACAGTCCCACCATCTAGTTTGCTTATTCCTGACTGACTACACACTCTTTTCCCCTTCTCATTGTCAATCTATTCAGTTTCACACTACTTGTCTCTCATATGCAAATCATTTGCAGCAAATAGCTCTCCTACCTTCTAACTTATTCCATAGATCCCAAAATACAAGTGCTCTCTTCCTGCATATTTTAGCTATCATGTCATTCATGATCGCTGCTCGTCAATTCAGCTCTCTCTACTGCCATAACTTGGTAACACATTCGCAATTCTCTTTTCTGCTTTATCGTCTATTGCAACACTCGCAAATCCAGTGCTGCCTCATTCACTCTTCCTAGCAAATCATTTGTTCCTACCAGCACAGCCTTCTGCATTTCCTCTCCCCACATCCAAAGTCACTCTTCCTATTGTTGCTCCTCTCAGACAGACTTTTGCCACCTGTTCCATTTTCTCATATTTCTCTATAAAGCCCGAATACAGCACCACACTACTTCCTATCATTCCACTGAACTATTCATCTCTAACTCATCTACCACAACCGCCTTTCTTACACCTCCAACTAACAATCTCCTCTCTAAATGTCCCATCCCACTGAGCATACTCCTCAATTCGTTCCTTATTCTTACTAATTATTTTCTAATATGCTCATATCATTCACACTAGTTTCTTTCGCATTCTTCCTTGGTTCCTTTATAGTTCTAACGTTTTTCGCATTTTCCCTCTGCCATGTCATTCACCATATTTGCTATTCCCAACTTTCGTGAACTCATACTGCTCGCATCATTCAGGCCACCATTGATTGCTTTTGTCACCAGATCACTCACCCAAAACTTCTTTACCACTTATTCGCTGCTCTTTCACAGTACCTCTCTTCGCTATCAGACCAGCAGTCATCCTTCTGGTTACATTCTCGCCTCTATCACAGTCAGTCACCGATGCATTGCCCATCAAATCCGTATTCATGTCGCACTGCGCATTCTCCTTCCATAGTCTTACAAATCCATAGCTTATCCACACATCTTGACTGAAGTGCATAAACTGGCAAATTTCAGGACTAATTGAGCAGGTCAATAAGTTATCTTGTTATTTATGACAGATACCTATTTCTAACTTCTGGAGAAATTTCCATGGAAGTATTCAGTATTCTTACTTACAATTATAGTTACTTTTTAAGTCTGGCTTGCAATGCAACGCCCACCCACTCCAATTTTAGGATAAACCTCCTCCTGCACTGAGCTTGCAGTAGCATTATGTAGCAAGCTGATTATTTCATCATTGTATTTAGAAAAAGTTCATGAAACGGAATAGACTTTGGTATATTGAAAGAGATGTAAATAAAATGTTTTGATACATAAAATTGGCAAGTAAACAGTAAGTAATTTTGAAGGCATGCAGAACTGTAAGTAAGCTAATCAGTGACCATCACCATGCATTCTACCAATTAAGATCACAGCAGATATCCCTACATTTTCTGCCTTGGGCATGTGCTTTGGAAAGGTTTCTCTGAACTTTCCATGGCTGCAGAAATGTGGACCACAACAGCACATGCCTGCGCTGTTGCACTCCACATTTCCAAAGCATTTGATAGGTTTTGCATCAAAGACTTCTTAGAAAATTACCAAGTAGTTTTCGATATTCCATCCTTTGTAATTCGATTGCCAGTTTCCTCTATGACCTTTCACTGATTGAAACAGTAGAGAATGTCTCTTCAGGTTTTTCTTACTAACGTACGTGTTATTTAGGGGTTATTTACCCACCCTCCTATTCATACATGTAAGGGAACTCTTCTCACTCAGTTCTGTTGACTAGCATTCTCCATTCCTCTAATCATATGGCAAACCTTGCAATGCCCAAACACTTCAAGTTTTTAAGATCTTTATCATCAAATTACCAATTTCATTCACTTCAATTCTTTCTTCTTCCTTTTTACATATCAGGCCTAGTAGCATGTTACAAGGCAGTCCTTAGCCCATTCCAGACCACTTGTCCCAAGGATAAGGTTGTTAGCCTTATGCCTCATGGTGTGTCCTAGATGTCTGTGTTCACAGGGGCCAGTTCGCTTGTTCTGGGAGACGAAAAACCCGAGTTTCCAAGTGAAACTCCCCCATCTCCATATGAGACCAGCTAACTCACCTTTCATCACTATACAAAGGTTCCTCAAGTCACTGACGGGAATTGAACCCAGGTCTTTCCGACGAAAGGGCTTCTTCTATACTAAGCTAGAGGCTCCAGTTAATTCTGTTGACTAGCATTCCCCATTCATCTACTCATATGGCAAACCTTGCAATGCCAAAGCTTGAGCAATTCAAGCTTTCTAATGTAGTGAATATCATTGGCACTCTGTTCTTAAAGCTACCTTGAATTCTTTCATAATAAATGATAATCGTTCTCAATCAATTCATCCACACACCTCCTTCTACATCAATGATCCTCTTTGGTCAACTGCAAATCCAGTGGTTTTACTGAAGACAATACTTCAAACCACATAAATCACCAAGAATTCTAAAATATTAACTTGTACTAGTTTTCAGTGGCTGTTAATAACATAATTTCAAAGCTTAAGAAGTCCATTAATGCCTGTCATTCATCCAAAAGGAGTAGGCAAGGCCATTTAACTTCAACTTTTTGGAACTGGAGGCACAGCCAATTTCCACTCTTAGCCAATTACAGATAGCTAGCCCCAGACTATCAGTGATTTTAATTGGTTGTGGAAACATTTAATCCGGTCAATGTTCAGGAAAAAAAAAAAAAAAAAAAAAAAAAAAAAATTCATCTTACCTCCAGTATCTTGGCAAGATGAACATCCTACACATCAAAATTGAATTTCTGTAAAAGGCATAATAATGAAAGCATGCTTTTACGATTTTACATCAAATGCAGAATAAATAACACCCTGATTCATCTGCTAACGCCTTTTATTTCCTAATAGAGAGTAGGCGAGGCCATTTTAGCCTTACCCAGCATTGGGAGAGTGGGTAGGCAGTTTAATCTACACTGGTAGCCAATCAGAGATAGCTAGCTAAAGACTATCACTAATTTTAAGCAGCATGCAACAAAGAGATGGAAGAAAAGTATCAGTATCTCATGGTATCTAATCCTAGCACAATGTGTCAATGTCTGAAGTATTGTGGATTCTAGGGTTGGAGTTTACAGGACCAAAAACTAGTTTCTCTCAGTTTCCTGTAAACTCAAATGTCAACATCTCTAATTTAAGGAGAACGTACAAGAAATAAGGCAAAAATAAAAATTGAGAACATATTCAGAAAGAGATGAAAAATGACTTCTATTGACTGGAATTTGGTTTATAACTATGAGAAGCAATTTACAATATTAAGAGAAACTAAGCATTACCCGAGTATTGGCACGATTTATTGAAAAACTGGAGGATGGAAATTTCTTTCCGAATGATGTTGGCTATATTACTACTCAAGCTTAATATCCATGATAAGCAACAATGCAGAGCTAGAACTACCAGATAAAAACGAAAAGTAAACAAAGACACCAACATTAATAAATGATACCAAAGTCCAGGATAACTGTAACATGGTCAGAACCTGATCTCTGCATACACTGGCCAGGGTGTATCCCCCCCCTTACTCCACATATAGTGATTAAAGGAAAAGACTAATCTGTTGATATTCTCTTTGAAGAGTTGGAGGGTTTTAGTCTGGGGAATACTTCATGGAGAGGGTTGTTTCACAGAAGCAAGATAGAATGAAAGGAGGATAGCAATTCAACAGCTATTGCTCATGTCACTATGTAGATCCAGCAAAAATAGGGGAATGATGGATGCTAGTTCTGCTGAACAGTACCCATGGAAATATCAATAGAAGAAACATAATGCAGAAACTGTCTGTGATTGGAAATCAATTAACTGAATACCTCTTCTGAACAGCAGCAAGCATTTTAGGGAATTGTTAGGCACATTACCAAAAATGTGAAAAGTGTTCCAAGGTTGGGTGGAGCTGAGGGGAGTTAGCTGGACAGTTGGGGGGGGGGGGAATTTAAGATTTGTCATGAGTATAAGGTATGGAGAGGCTATCAGCAGCAAAACTGGGTATAGGATTTGAAGTCAATGAGAAAATAATAATAGCAGCCCTGAGGAACACCTGCATTAATAGGAAAATCAAAAGAGAGAACACTTCTCCATAAGACAGTGAATAACCCAAGAGAAAACTAGCAATCTAATCACAAAAGGTGGAAGACACCATGCAATGGCAATTTGCTGAAAGCCTTCAATGCCAAACCCTATCAAATACCTTGACACTGGCAAGTATAACAACAACACTTTTCTCCAATCCTTTCCATGGCAGTCTAGAGGCGGGAGATGTACAAATATGCTTACGCACTAGGCCCATGGCAAGCAGCTGCCACAAAGAATATGGAATATTTTGTATTTAATAAAAAACTTTTTTTTTTAACTTTAGGAAAACACAGAATATGAATATATAAAGGGCCACTCTAATAACAAAAATTAATGCAAATTATATTTTCCAAAAAAAAAAAAGTTTTTACTGTTCTATTATTATTTATTAACTTCTCCTCCTTTGACTGGTTCTCACACAAATGTTCAAAATATTTGTGTGACCACTAATTAATTAATGAAATTTCAGTTGACTTATTCAGACACATAATTAATAAAATGAGCAGAAGTCTGGGGCAAGTAAATGTTTTGTTATTTGTGCAAGTAGAAATTCACACATATTTGTAGAACCTTGGTGATCAAGCATTTGATTGAATGCCATTTTCACCAAAATGGATCTTCAGCCAAAAAGAGATTGCCAACTCCTGCTTTAGGCAATACTAATGTGGGAGCAATAGGTTGATAGGTGTTTTTTTAACTCGCTGTATATGGGCTCTGCTGTGAGGTGAATGCCGACTGCCTATAGAGAGTAGAGATAGTATCCCACTTATTGTGCTTGAAGAGCACAATAAGTGGGATACTATTAAGACCAGAAACCTTTTTCTTATCTCAGTTGTTCATGGTAATCCTGGCTGAATGCAAAAGTTTCAGGTAAAGTTGGAGGTGATTTACCTTGGTCATCTATGCAAGTTGAATAAGAATGATGTCAAGAGGACATTTCAGGTGATGCTGCAATACTGCCATCTAGGTAAGAGTAAGGTGGGATGCAAATAGGCAGAATTACACCCAACAGCTTTTATGACCAAAAGATATGACTGCAATTAACACAGGTGGCAAGTATTCTACAGCCAGTCTGAGCATTGATGGTCACAAAAGTTGTTGGGTGCAATTTCTGTCCCTTGTTTTTCATGACTCCAGCTTCATACATTTGCAAATGTATGAAGCTGGATGACTTACCCCCCCCCCCACCCCCACACACACACTCGACTCAGACCACATTGACTCAGTCCTGGAAAAACCATGCCTTGGAGATTGAAGATCCTTTACAATTTACCAAATAAACTCATGCTCTATTTAAGCAGAAAATTTGATAAAAAGGCTACATTAGACAACAAACAAACAAACTTAATTTTCCTTACTGGTTTTTTGCAAGGAGCAAACACTCAAGAAACAAGGTAAGAAAATGAAGTGTAGAATATGCTCCATATGCAGTCTAATTAACATTGGGGAACCGACTTCACACATGTCAAGGAATAAATGATCAAATTTAAACCTACTATAGAGTAGCACTTGATTCCAGTGAACTCTGTCTAGTGTCAATGGCATGGGAAATAAGACCTGAATCCTCTGATTCTAGAAATCTTTTATGATCTTGGTATTCTTCAATTCTGATCCTAGAAAAACAGCCACTAGTTTGTCCAAAATAACAAAGTCAACATGAACAGGGTACGTGGTAGACATCAGGAAAGGATTGTGAAAGCACATCTTTAGTGGATGGTAGGAAAGAAACTTTCATGATGGCTTGGAAGCAGTGTACAGTGGATTGTATTTGTGGAAAATGCTTGCTATTTGTTCAGAAGTCCCTTTAAGATAGGGTATGAAAATCCTCTTCACATCAGAAGTCTGATTTGAAGAGGATTTTCACTTATAGTCTGGCTGATGGATGACAATTATCAATTATTTTCTGGGTGGTGGTTTCTTTATATCAATTAGACAACAAAGTGGTATTTTATTTCATTCTTCTGAAAGAAGGGAGCCTAAAAAACAAATTGTACATGCTCAGGTTCAAATATGATCATTATTTTTTTGAATCATGTGAAGCCATATGCAACTGTCTTAATCTTAATCAGAGTATGTCTATCTCTAAAGTTTAGAGAAGTGATTGCTGCTAATTGCGATTTTTTTTTTCTAATTAGACATCTATACCCACTTCTCTGAACTCGTAGTGTTTCCTCCTACATGTACAGTTACGACTGAGATGTGATAGTATATGCATGCTGTATGACTCATTCTTGTACTTATAATTTAAATGTTGTTACCAATTCTTTTTCTATCTGAATGAAGCTCATGACATATAGAGTGAAATATATAGGAGTAATAAATTCTATTTAGTTTTCTCTTACATGTGTGAAGCTGTTATTTCAAACATTATACTGTCTAGTAATGTTTATATGTTTTAGCTATACTACAATTTTTTCCCATTTTTGTTCATTCAACAGGAAAGGAGTACATGTAAATAGGTAACGAATTTCTGTAAATGAATTTTGTTGAAATTCTCAATGTAATTATTTCTGCACACAGATTTTTCAAGCAATGGTGAGTAGTAGTAGTAGAATTTACTCATTGCTGCCCTGTGTTTTGTATTTGCACTCTCCATCAGAAACTTGTCAGGCTGCATTGAAGCATGCCATAGAGTACCATTACCGAGTAACACTGCAGCAAACAAAGTATTTTTTATTCTCAAGGCTGAAGCAGAATTTATATACAGTAATCCTTCAATTATCCAAGCACAGCAGGAAAGCAATTTGCTAGTTGGATAACTGAAGATACAAATAAATGGTACTGTACCAGAAGTCATTTGACACACTAACCCGTTCAAATTCCCATTTTCTCTTGCATGTTAGGTGGTTCAATAGCCTGTCATGGCCAACTAACTTGGCTCCTTTGAAACCTAATTAATGTTCTGACAGAGTGAGCAGTTATTCCTATCTGCATAGCACATTATGGCTGTCTGTCGTGCATGTGTTCTTCTGGACCGTTTGCCTGTTTTGTGGGTCTATGTTATCATCAGCTGTCATCATGAATGCTTTTTTCTTTAATAATCTTTAGTCTTTCTCTTTAGTAAATGTTTTCTTATTCATATAATTTAGTAAATTTATTCACAGTAGTTATCTGAGCATGCTTGTCTGAAGACATGCTCAAACTATTAGCAAGTTTAGCACCTTATAAGTGAGATAATTAATCATACAACAAGGTTTAATTGACTAATTTAACCATGGAATTAAACTACTAAGTCTCTTTAATAATACGGTAATCTCTCAATTACCTGACCTGCAAATGAACAAATCTTCATTTAAATGACCCTTGAATGGGTAAGCTTTTGTAGCTCATTCAGTTTCAATGATGTCCTCGTTGGAAAGACTTTGGCTCTAATCCTGTCTAAGCAAAAAACATTTATCATGGCTTTTCAATTGAAGGTGAGTTAGCCAGTCTCATATGGAGGGGAAACCCTGCCACCTCCATGGTTTTTTACCCTGAAAACTTTATTTATAGTTTTAATAAAATGACAAGGATTCCAGAAATGGATATTTCCAATAAAGAAATCACAGTTTCCAAATATGCCATGAAAGTCTTTTTTGGTTATAATGATTTTCATCATCTAATATGACACTTGATCTACCCTTCTGGGTCCAACCACAGTATTAATGCCTTTCAAGAAAATGGATAACATGTTCGTTATAAAAATGAGAAAAATGAAGTAAAATGGTAGATCAAGTTTAAAAAAGATATATGCCCTAACATCCAACCTCATAAGCAATGTACAAAAGAAAAATCCATGACATTATTTGTGCATGATAGAACAGACACTGTATAGATATAATGCCAAAGAATACCTAAAACTTTTGGACACACAGATTAAAAGAAAATATCAAGCTAAATGACCATACTCTTGAAGATTTTCAGTACTTTGGTATTGAAATTGTTCAGCACTTTTACAATGATACTCTAACAGTGAAAAGAAAGCACAAATCTCTTCAAATTCCATAAAAGCTTGACTAATATTTGGAAATCTAAACTACCGCAAATATCAAAATTCATCAATACAAAACCACCAGTTAAGCCTTACCATGGAACATCCTACTCAATGAGTAGCTAATATAACTAATAGCTTATGGACAAACAATGTGTCTTCAATCAATACTAGGGTATGACAGGATCAGTTCCTAATACTGGCATTCTTGAAGAAAGCCATGAAGGCTTCTAATAGAAACAATTCAGAAAAGTCAGCTGAGGTGGTTGGAATACCAACTTACACATCAACCTTCACCCACATTCAGTATGCCCTTGCTCTCTAAAGACCAAGAAAATGGTTTTAGCAATACATAAGCAAAATTCTTTTTTGCAGACAAATCTCATGAACTATCACATTTACCATTTGCCATATAACAGAGTTGGCTCACCTTCATTTAACAGACTATCTCCATAAGCTGTTGGCATATGCAAATTTCTGTATATACTGTATTTCTCTATTCATACATGAATAAACTATGATGATATATATATATATATCATATAAAAAAAAAATATCGTAACAGCCAATAAAAAGATCATATAACATGCAAGTACATGAAAACATTTACAAAGAACTCTTCATGATAAACCTTAATGAAATTTGAAAATTAGCAAAAAAAAAAAAAAAATAGCATAACAATTTTAATGATCAAATAAGAATTTGCACAGTGCAAAAAATTACAGCATTAATAAAATTTTACAAATATGGTATTTATTACTAAAAAAATCTAGAAAATCAGAATACATAATTGCATTCACTAACACATTTACTTAATTATATGCCCATATAAAGCTAATGGTGTTATAACACCAGCTCAGCCTGGATCACAGCATCACTCTCAAAGGAAATGATAGTGACTTGTACTTCAATTGGGATAAAAGTGATTATTTAAGAAAAATACATATACCATAGATATCTTTGTGTATGTGTGGGCATGAGCGAGTGGTACAATCAGATAAGTTTCCCTATAAGTCACTGTATTTTAAAAAATAAGAAATTTCCTTCTTTATAGATGTTTAGCCAAAAATTCATTGATTACTCTGACAGTGATGACACCCTATTAGCTCTAATGCATGATGCTGGCTAACAAGAGAGCATTACACAGAGTTGAAATTAAAGTTTGTATTCAGAAATAAATAGCACAAGATCAATATGGTTACAGACTTAAATTTTGTTTTTTGGTTGGTATAATAAGAGCATTTGATGTGATAACTTTCTATTGTGCTTTATAGAAACAAATGAAAATTAATAATGCAATATGAGAAATGTAAATGATAGAAATGTGGGGATTTTAAAGTCATAAGTCACTATCCTTTCTTTTAGGCTTGCACGGTGATCCGAATGCATTTTTGGAAATTATGGAGACAACTACCGTGTTTGAATAAAAACTTTAGTTTACTATTACTAAAATTTTACAATTCGACGTTTCGACCTTTATGTTAAGGTCATCTTCTGGAGCGTACAAATATACACAGGAAACAAGCTATACCACAATCATACTGGTTCGTTAAAGACACTGACTAACCGCTACCACAATTGTTGGCCTGACCTCTGGTGGAAGAAAAAAAAAAAAAAAAAAAAAAAATACATCAGCGCTAAAGTCCTATTATTTGTGTTGTCTACTATATACATATATTAACATCATTCCAGCCAGTTGGAGTGGAATGGTTTCTAATAATAGCAGATTGGCTAGAGTCCTGACCTGTGTTGAATCTTTCAAATTAGGTTGGCTGAATGTGTGCCATCCAGATCCTTGGAATTTTCTTACCATCTTTGTTGTTGATATTTGGGTGGTTTATCAGGATTTCGCAGGATTCTTTAAATTTTCTTTCGTACCATGTTTTTGTACGGTGTAAGGAGCAGGTGCTTTTCCAGTTGATTTGGTGTAAGGTGTTGAGTGCGTGGTCTGAGAGGCCTGCTTCACCATAATGGTTATATTTAATGTGTCTAATGTGTTCTTTTTTGCGTATAGGGATTGTCCGTCCTGTTTCACCAATGTACGGTAAGTTACAGGTGCAGCGGATGCAATAGACTCCAGGATGTGCTAATGGGAGGAGAGGGTCCTTAGAGGAGCTGAATATAGTTTTAAGTTTAGTGGGTGGTTTAAAGGTGGCATTAAGGTTATAATGTTGTAGGATTCTGTTGATTTTTTCTGATAACCCTTTAATGTATGGGATGGCTATGGTTTTACTGTAGTCTAGATTCGTTTTTGTTGTGGTTTTATAGAGTATTTTATTGACAGTATTTTTGTTATAGCCATTGTTTATGAATGTGTCACTAATGATTTTTAGTTCTTGTTTCAGGGCCTGCTGGTTAGAGCAAATAGTTGTGGCTCTGTTTTTAAGGGTGTTTATGACTCCATATTTTTGTGCTGGGTGGTGATATGAATTTGCATGTATGTATTGGCCCGTGTGTGTAGGTTTTCGGTAGACCGTGAAGGATAGATTGCCTGAAGGAAGACGTGTAACTAGTGTGTCTAGGAACGGGAGCGAATTTTGGTTTTCGATTTCGATGGTAAATTGTATGCGTTCGTGTTGTTTGTTTAGGTGGCTGAGGAATGTGTTTAGCGTTTGTCGACCGTGCGAACACGTCGTCAACGTATCTGAGCCAGATTGTCGGTCGAAGTGTGGCGGAATCCAGAGCCCTTTGCTCAAAGGTTTCCATGTAGAAGTTCGCGATTGGGGGGGATAATGGTGAGCCCATGGCCATACCTTCCTTTTGTAGGTAGAATTTGTTTTGCCACACGAAGTAACCGGACTTTAGTACATGGGCAAAGAGGGCCGTAATGTCGGGCGGAAATTTGTTTTGTAGTAGGAGAATTGTGTCATTGATGGGGACATTAGTGAAAAGGGCAGAAACGTCAAAACTGACTAATAAGTCGTCTTTGTCGAGTGTTATGTTTTTGATTATGTTTATAAAGATGACCTTAACATAAAGGTTGAAACGTCGAATTGTAAAATTTTAGTAATAGTAAACTAAAGTTTTTATTCAAACACGGTAGTTGTCTCCATAATTTCATAAGTCACTAGTTTTGGTACTTAGATACATAATATATTGATATTTCCTCTGTAAATGAGATAGATTACTATATTTTAAATTGCCACCTCATTTTCCTCTCCCATATAGGGAAAGGATAGAAATAATAACATCAAAATTTCATCCTCCTTATATTCTGCCAAAGTTCCACCATATCAATGCTGTTCAAAAGGAAATTCACTATAGAAAACCTTTTGCATATACCAAACTGTCTTTGGTCTCTAAATTTTCAAAACAGTGAAGGTGCAGTGTATTTTAAATTCTCTGGAACTAGAAGCTTGGACATCTTTCAATCTTCTCATGGAACATTTTTAGAAAAAATAAGTATGGAATGATGCAAGATAATAATAAAACAAAGTGCATTTTACAATATATTCCTATGTAGTGATTTCATTTTTCACAACTGAGCCTATAATAGTTTTGGATTGAGTATATAGGAAAGTTTATTGCTGTTTGTATAGAATAATTAGTTTATACTTTTGTCTAGTCTGGTTCATACTGGTCTAGTATGAACCAAAACTGAAATGACTCAAATGTGGTATTTATTACTAATTAAAACTTCATACATAGTATGAAATTTTAACAGAAATCCCAACAATCAAATTTCATTAAAATATGCATGGTCAGAGAAGTTATTTATGTGAAGTGAGGGAATAGCAGACTACACATTTTTAGCAAAACTTGCAGCATAAATCTTGTTTTAAAATTTCAGTCTGTTATATGAAAACTTTTTGATATGCTTCAAATGTTCCACCACAATATTCACATATTACAAATCATTAAATTGGTGAAATGACTGTCAGCAGTGGATCCTGGCAGAGAGAGAGCAGTTACCCCCTCCCCAACAATTCAAGAAATGGACAAGTTCTATGAATGATTTGAGTTGTAAAGGTTAAAAATCCCAGAGTTTCCAAGAGGAAAAACCTTGTTCACATATACTTGTTCCTTGTTCCTGAGGTTGATTAACTCAGGAACCAGCTGTAAAAAAAAGTTATAGAAAATGTTGTCCCTTTAGTTAGTGATTAGAATTAAATCTATAAAGATAATTTTTCTGCCGATCTATAGTGGAAGTTTTGCAGGAGGCTACACAGACACCTCTGAAGAATATAATAAATTAAAAATCTGAAATATATGTTAAGCAAAAAATAGTAAATTACAGTCAATGCTTACTAGAGTAAACTTAACAACTTTTGGAATAGTTTATTATACTGGACTGCCTGCTACAGAAAATTTCCTTTAGAATAACATTCTGCCTATGGATTCATCATGATTTTTTTGATAGTTTGTTAAAAGGGAGAGGAATAGAGAAAGAGGGTTAAATGTATACATAGTATGAAATGAACAGTGAAAAACATGCAAAACTATATTCATTTGACAGAATGGGATCCATTTGGCAGGCTGATGGGAATCTGTGAACATAACAGAGAATGAAACATGTTAGATGCAGTGCTAACTTTACTTCTCAATAAAGCAGCAAACAAATATTTCATAATGAAATGAACAGTACATCATCATCACCATGGAATAAACAAGAAATTCAGTGAGTGAGAGAATACAAAGCAAACAGAACATCAACCTACAACAGCAGATGCCATGCACCTAGAAAATGATCACATGGAAAAAATTCACCTAATACAATCAAAAGATATATATGATCAATAGATCTTTGAACATAACAAGCAATACAATGCTTTTTAAGAGGCAAATATATATCAAAATATTCCAATGAAGATGTCATAGGAAGCAAAAACACCATGCATATCTTACTTATTTCTATTTCGGAATACAGTGGCAATAACAAAAAAAAGTATATTATCATTAGCATACTCTATTACAAAATTCATTAGAATGATTAGTTTAATACAGTTCTTAAAAGATGCTGCTTAGATCATTTATTATTTTTTTTAAATGTTTTTCCAGTGAGCAAATTTCTCATGACTGTTTCAAAAAAGTGGGTGGATGACCAGACTTCTAAAAGGATTTAATACAATAATAAGATGCCTCTCTCTCTCTCTCACACACACACACACACACACACACACACACACACACACACACACACACACACACACACACACACACACACACACACACACACACACTTCAATGATGAATATAGCAAAATTTTTAAGCAAATATTTTAAAAACCTTATGTATACTTATATTTCATGTTGACTACATAAACATATGTATGAATCACTTAATTCAATATGCTGTAAAATGTTAAAATGGCACGATTCCAACTTCATAATTCTTGCAAAACACACTATTAGGGTGTATGCTGATTTTTTATGCTAAATAGAATGAACTATGTTCATGTTATATATGAGAGCCTGAGCTGATTTCAGTATAATGATTACTAGAATCCCACTTAGATATTTCTGCTAAGAAAGTATCTACTGGGTATTGCTCAAATCCCATTTCTAATTTGCTGGTATTGTCAATAATACTATTTAAAAAGGGTTCTTCTGCTGTTCTTAAAGTTTTTGGATACAGTTCTTCTGTTTTCCGTTCTTTAGCTTGCAATTCCTTGTTACATTCTGTGAATGAAATTAATGAATTATCATGAAACTGAGGTAACAGTTCATCCTTATTTATAATATATCTTTTGCTATCTTTGTACGGAATTTTTCTGGGTGAAGAGGACATGTCATGTATATTATCATACTGAGTTGGTGATGGATGAGTTAAAAGACTCTGGGTATCAGGAAGAGGAATATCACCCCATTCATCTATGTGGCAAATATCATTAAGAAGCTCATCAAAGTTGGAAAGTGGTTTCAAATCGCAATCATTATCACCATTAACTAAGTGTAATACTGATGTGTCCTGCTGACTTTGTGCCAGATGAAATTCGTCAAGAGCATTTTTGTCTATAGGAGAAGGGACCAGAGACAAATTAAACAATCTGCTATTGTTTAATATTTCTGATTCCTTTTCAGTATCCAATACAGCAAATTTATTGGATTTTATATGTTTGGGTGATGAAAGTGGCTGTATCGGTAACATATCTGCTTGTTCCCCATTCTGTAAGAGCTCAGAATTTGTATTTATATCTTGAACTTTTATGTTATTCGAATGCACAGGCTTATGCAAATTTTTACTTTTGCTGGAACTATTACTGGAACCCAATGTATGTTGTTCTTTCTTCCTCTTCAGTTGTGTATTTTGTGGAAGAGATTGTTTTTGCTGTCCACTTAATATTACAATATTCAATTGCAAACTATTTTTCTCTTTACTGAAATTAACAGGTGACTGATTGTTTCCTAGGTTCTTGATTTTTAGGTCTTCAGAATATGTTCTGTTATTTTCTTTGGAACATTCAGTGGTCACCTTTATATGTTTTCTTTGTACATGTGCTTGCAAATTGCCTTTCTGAGAAAAGCTCATTTTACAAATGGAACATGTATATGGCTTTGTTTTTTCATGTACTTGCTGAACATGTAGCAAGAGCACAGATCGACGAGTATAACCTTTCTCACAGATTTCACATATGAAAGGTTTTTTACCCAAATGACTTGACTGATGTCGCAAAAATGAACTTCTGCTGTGAAATGACTTTTTGCAGACACTACAATTAAATGGCTTTTCATTATTATGATTTCTAATATGAGTTTTTAAATGTTCTGGCTGGATATACTTCTTTCCACATATATTACAAGCATGTGGTTTTTCCCCAGTATGAATCCTAAGATGCTGATTAAGCCGATGTTTTAAAAAAAAACGTTTTTTGCAAAATTCACATTCAAAGTCTTGCTCTCCTTTATGAATTAATAAATGCCCTTGCAAATGATGTTTGTGAGTAAAACTTCTCTCACATATATTGCAAAAAAAAGACCTCTGCCCATGAACTTGTAAATGCTTCCGAAAACTATGATGATGAACAAATATTTTGTGACAAATTCCACAAGTATATTCAGATTCTAATTTTCTAGGAATGTCATCTGAAACAAAAGCAAAAAAATATATCAGATATAAAAAAAATTTCTAAGTAAACAATATAAATAATTAAAACATTATATTTTTTTTTCTCTTTTTTTGGCATTACAACTGAAAAGTCACAAATACCTTCTGAACAATTTATACTTCTAAAATTCTACATACATGACTACTTTGATTTGTTATTAAGATTCTTCTGGCAGCATTTTTGAAAAGAAAAAAAAAAAAGAAGAAGAAAAGGGTGATATTAAAAATGATATACTTAGAATGATAACAGTACATTTATCTACATCATCATCAATAAAGCAGAGTAGGAAATGAATCCCACCAGGCATATAGAAATTTTTGGAAAAATATGGAGAAAAAAGGCTAGGCTAATAATAATGGTAAGCAATTGCTGGATTTCTGCTAAGAATATGGACTAGTCATTACTAACACCATGTTCCAACATCAAGATGTCCACAAGTTCATTTGGAGAGAAGACACAAGAAATAAGAAAAGTTTCACTGATTGTCATTGTGGATAAAGATATCTTCATTCTGGTTCAAGATACAAGAGTGTACACAAGAATTAAAATTAGATGTTTTAAGTGGGATAAGATTAAATATCACATTGAAAAGAAGCATGTAAGAATTCTTTTTTTTTTAAAAAAAAGAATTCAAGTTGAGCAGCATTTACAGATAAGCTGTACACCCAACTATACAAATATTATTGAAGAAAAAATGAAATGGTTCAAAACCAAGACCAAACCTTGAAGTCTCAGTGACAAGCTCTGTAAACATTGACCCAGCTAGAGAGCATGTTGTGAAGTTGTCTGCAAGGATGGAAAAAAAAAGAATACCATGGTGGACACAAGAAATTAAAGAAGTAGTTGAAAGAAGAAAGCATACCAAAAGTTCCTTACAAATAACTCGGCAAATACCCTAAAAGAATACAGAGAAAAATGTAAGTGCTAAGATATATATAAAAGTAGCTAAACAAAAGTCACAGAAAGACTTCAGTAAGAAAGCAGAAAGTAAATATTAGAAAGGTGATAAAGTGTTCTGAATGCTATTGAAAAAAAAAAGCTTAAAAATGAGGAAAGCATACTATAAAAGGAATCAAAAATGATAATGGTGACATAAAAACTGAAGATAAGGATATCCTAGATGTTTGAAGTAATTACTTTGAAAATCTGTTAAATGAAACATGACAAGCAATGACAGAACAGTAGTAGAAAATTTTCAAAAGGAATGCAGAGTACTTATCAATACTTGAGTTAGAATAGCTCAAAAACTTGAAAGGTAGAAAGGCAGCTGGAGTACATGATATTCAACCAGAAATGCTCAAATATAGAGGTGGTTAAAAGTTTTGCAGTGGCTACACTGCATAATTCATAGTCATCAGAAGGTCAAATTCCAGATGATTGGAGTAGAGCTCTTATAGTTCCCATCTATAAAAAAAAGAATAAAGCTGAATGTGAGAATTAGAGGAATTTCTCTCTACTAAGTATTCTAGGTAAGATTTATGCAAGCATACTTCAAAAGAGGCTGAAAAAAATTGTGGAAGAGAAACTTTGAGAAGACTAAGCTAGGTTCAGACCAAATAGAGGTTGTCACGATTTACACTTTATGACAAATAGTTGAGAAATCATGGGAATATAAGAAGGATCTGTACTTAAGTTTTGTGGATCTGGAAAAGAAAAGACATAACAAGAAGCACAGACAAAAGTTTTTCAAAACACTACAATTATATGGAGTAAATGGAACATTATAAAGAACAGTACAGTCTTTAAGTTGTAAGTCAGTCAGCATTAAGAACTGAAAGAAAAACAGAAAAATGGTTTAATGTAAAATCAGTTATAAGACAAAGATGTATATTATCTCCACACTCTTATTCATCATCTATATGGTCCTCGTTATGAAAGAAAGTGGCATTAAACCTAATATTAGAATTGGAGATATCAAAGTTAGCTCTTTGCTTTATGCAGATGATGAACTGCTAAACATATCCAGTGCAAATCTTCAGGATTCCCTAACTAAACTGAATTACAGGCTTTAACAAATTTGGCATGAAAATCAGGAATAAAAAGACCAATTAAGAAAATAGGCAGAAACATGGAAAACTTCAGGTGCATTCTCAGTTGAGAACCTATAGAACTAATAAAATATTTCAACCATTTAGGCACAGTTTTTAGAGAATATGGCAAATTAAATTTGGAAATAGACAAAAGAATAAACAAAACTGGTGTGCTGGGGAGCTAACTGAATAAATTTATATGACATAAGAGAAATTAGCCAAACCAAACTAGCAGTATACAAGACCACTGTCTTGTATACTGACAGGCTTTAAGCTATGGATTGGAGAGTTGGGTTAGAAAAAAAGCATCTGATCAAAGATCACATAAAGCAGAGTTCTGAGAAAAATTAGGGGCCTGAATGTTGGCATCAATGGCAGAATCACATTAAAAATAAAGACATTAGGAAGGAACTTGATATTGTGTGAGCAGGACTAATCTAAACAGAATGGGAGAAAAAAGGTTAGCAAAACAGGTGTTTGATTACAAGACAGCAGGAAAAAGACCCAGAGGAAGACCAAGTCTAGGTGGATTGATTCAGTCAGAGATGCTGTAGAACATAGGTGGCCAACAGCAGGCCCGCGGGCTGCATGTGGCCCGTACTGATTTTGTGCGGCCCGTGGCAGGATAAAAACTATATTAAATTATATGTATTATCAATTTAGCTATTAGTTTCGACAATAGATTTTTTGATTGATATACGAGTTATGTTCATTATTTCTGATGAGGGAAACAATTTATATTCTCAACACGGAATCAAAATTGATTTAAAAAGATTACTCAATTTATAAAATCTACTGCTTCTCTGTGCGAGTTGCAGTAGTGGGAGTGGTAGATTTCTATGCACTCCAGAGTAACACATCATTGAAAGTCACTTGCTCTGCTCTGGTTACAGTGACCAGTTTCAGAGACTCAGTTTCAAGTATTTTATATTGTTCTCCCAGCAGTAAAATGATTTAACAAATATAGTAATTCAATACATATAACTATTACCCTGAAAAAATGCAGAGTTTATTTTTTATTTAAGTTCTGTCTAAAAGTGTGCAGCCCGTGACGCTATCACTCATTATATATTGGCCCTCGTGTAGAATGAAGTTGGCCACGCCTGCTGTAGAAGAATGAAATGTTAGAAATGACAATATTGGAATGGTGACAAGGAATGGCAAAATTGATGATAGATTAATAATAATGTAAACTTAATCATGTAGTGTTGTCATAGTAGCCTGAACACCTCTTGAAGGTACATATCAGAAAATGATGATAATGAAAATCAATGTAATATAGAAGTCGAAAGTAAAAATTCAGAAAACTGACTTTTTTTGCAGCTAATGATGTGCAAGGGAACCACCATCTGTATGCAAAAGAAACAGTAGCAAAGTCAGACTAATCTTATAGCTAACAGTTCTGGCAAGGACCCAGAAAGTATTACAGTCAATTCAACAAGATGAAAGTTCATGTTTTGGTCATTTCATAGAGCTTGGATAGGGAAAACCCTAAGACAATAGTGCCATCTACAAGTAACTGGTCAGGAGAATGAAGGAATCTATTAAAACGTTTTTTCCTGAGAAGCTGGAGATTGTGTTCAATGGAAAAAAACAGTACAAGGAAGGTTATTCCAAAGAACAGAGGTAGATAGAATGAGAAGCTGATTCGATATTGTTGGAGATGAACTGTGTATGGATGTTAATCAACAGTTTTTAATGTTAAAAAATCATAAGAAAGCAACTGAAAAGAATCTGTGAGAGAAAGGTCACTTGTTAAGCAGGTTACCCTCTTCTAAACAGAATATATATAGGTAGTATGTGTACACACACACACATATATATATATATATGAGAGAGAGACAACAGTTGTAAAGACAATCATAATGCAGTGGGATACCTAGATTAGTACCAATTCCATATTTGATATTCTTGGAAAGTCAAAAAAAAAAAAAAAAAAAAGCAACCCGGTGAGTTCAAAGAAAACAAGTTATTTTTCCCTTACCAGCCTTCATTTAGAGAACCAACAATTAGATACGAAATGCAAAATTAAAGCAGATTGCAGAATAAATGCTTAGAAGATTGTACTGATGATACAAAGAGCAGCAAATGTTTGACTCAGAAAATTGACAACAGTATCATTTAACAAAAGGACAAGTGGTTCTTTTAAGTTAAGTGCTTCTAGAAGACACCATATTTGCTAGATCTGAATTACCTAGAGGATAACTCAGCATCTACAGCACATACACTTCAAAGGAATCCTGATGGAGATGAAAAGAGATCAAGAATGCCTACAGAATAGTTAGAAAAAGAGGATATACTATGAAATACAGATTTGTAAGTTTTACATGATGCAAAAATGATAACAGATTCAATGCAGGTTTTAAAAATCAACAAAAAATGGTTTTGACAGCACTGCAATTCCTATAGATTTTTGCTTTAACCAAACATAAGAGGCATGTGTTTTGTGTTGCTTCAGGTGTTGAGTATCTGTATATGTTATGTTTATTTATAACATGTTTAAGAATCTTGTTATCTATTTTGTTGAATATTAAATTTCAGGATCAATGCTTATATGAAATAGCATCTTAATAATAAAATTCTATGTTTTAATTTAAATTTAAATCTTAGGTTCCCACTCAGATTTCCATATCAATGTTGGGTTACTTCAGGGCTCTGTTCCTTTGCTCATGCTCTTCCTAATACATATTAATAACTTTCTATCTCTTACTAACCTCAAATTCCATCCATAGGTTGCTAATAGCAACAACAACACACTTCAATCTTCTTCAGCATTCAAATGATTCAAACCCTCAATATCTTCTGTAATATTCTATAATAATCAAAACTTTATTAAAATCTCATCTCTTGACCAGTGGAATGAAGATAACTACTACCAAACACAATTCTGTGTTACTTTTTAAAAGAAAGATTTTATTTCCATCGGATTTTAAGAAGGCCATAGTTGTACCTATTTACAAAAAGGGAAACAAAAATAACTTGAAACTCGGAAAAATTACAGACGATCTCCCTTCTACCAGTCTTTTCGAAAATAGTAGAGAAATTGGTAAAAATCAGAATCATGAAATTTTCGGACAAAAATTACTTCTTTTCAGAGAATCAATTTGGGTTCAGGCAAAAGTTTAGCACAGAACATGCTTTACTGAACTTCATAAACACAGTTTATACCTCCCTTGATGAACATGTTGTAATGTCAGCAGTATTTCTAGCTGTGTGTAGCAAGGCACTGTGGAGGGCCACTCCACAGTGCCCTCCACTTTCCTCTGACCATGAGTAATTACTGGTGAACATTATTCATATTTATAGACAACTCAATTAAGCCTTACTCGACTTCTCATCTGTCTTTCATTTTATCTACCACTGTTTGGAAACAGCTTTTCCCATATGGTTTTTCCAATGACTATAACTTCAAGCATTTCGAAAAACACATTAACAGATTCCTTCTTTCTCCCCATTCACCTGCTCATGTGCAGCACTATTGTGCTATAGGTTTTGTGAACCCTCATGTGTGCAGCTGATATTAAAAAACATGGTAGGCAATTTTCATTGCCTGTTGTGAGATTATGAGATTGCTGTTAGCTTGATGGCTTGAAAAAGTTCCATGTTTAATCTCTCTAACAGGGTTTCCAGATTATCTAATAATTTGCTAATAAACAGCATCCATAATGGTACCAAATACTACATTCACTTATTAGGTATGCCACTGAGAATGCAACTAATGTTTTTCATGCTTCTGTTAATTTTTGTAGTCTGTTTCTTTTTATTGCTGATTTTCAAGCCACATTTGTTACAGAAGTTCTTCAATTAATTGAAAAGCACAAAGACCAGTACTGGATTTTAGGGGCGAATTCTCCATGCTTGCTATGCTTGCTGTGCAAACTCATTAATTGAGAATGAAGTAATATTTATTTGTTAATAAATGCATGCATTTATAAGCATTCCATTTAGGCTTTTATTTTTGTAGACAGAAGATGTTTTAAGCTTACGCGGCAATAATTGAGCTTTGTGTTGTGTATCGAAGGCCGATGCTTGCTCGTCTAGTCAAAGCTACCTTGGCTTGCTCGGTTGTAGGAGCTTCCAGGTTCTCGCAGCAGCACTGTGATTTCATGCATGCACATAGCCATTTCACATCGTTTCATTCTGTTGCTTAAACACAGGCAATACGCAGTCAACGTAGCTCTAGCCAGTGAGCTTCAGCCAGCCTTTACAAGTGTACATGTTGCTTGGAAAAATTAAGTTACAATCAACTTTTTATGACGATGTTATTGACCAGTTCATAAAGAAGAACCGTAGGGTAGAATTTGTATTCAAGTAGCTAAATTGAAAAAGACAGAATATCATTTGTAAAATAAATGTTGTATTTGTATGATGAAATGTACATAAATTTCTAAATCTATAGTTTTAAATGGCCAGTAATTCATTATTCCACTAATCAGACTTTAATCACACCTCTCACTCCCTGAATGATAAAAAGAACAAGCGTGAATTTCAAGACCAGCATTCGCCCCTGCTGGATTTATTTAGAAGTTGAGCTGCTTTAAATTATAGCCTAAACAACAAAGGCTATAAGGCCAGTTATTTGAGTATAACATCATTTGCATAAAGTAAAGAGTTGTGTGAATATCCTCAATTTTAATATAAGGTTTAATGCCACTTCCCTTCATAACATGATATATATATATATATATGAATGAATAATGAATAACAATGGGGACAGTGTGCGCACTCTTGTCTCATACCTGATTTTACATCAAACCATCTTTCTATATTCCTTCAAATTCTACTGCTGACTTGCAACTTTAGTACTGGATATATTGCTAAGTATAATATTACGCTTACAACATGTAAGTGTAGTCTTGAAATGTAAGTGTAGCCATGAAAAGTTTTTTTCATGGCACATTATCACATGCCTTTGATAGATCTACAAAACTATATAATTTTTCAATAGCGTCAAAACAAAAATCTTTTCCCAACTTCTCTTATTTGACCAAAACTTTGCTTGTTCTTCCCCCATTTCTCTTCCACAATTTTTCTTAGCTTCTTCCCAAGCATGCTTGTATAAATATTAGCTGAAACACTCAATAGAAAAATTCCACTGCACTTCTTGCTCAGTTTTACTTTCCATTTTACAGATGGGTACTATGAGAGCTTTATTCCAATCATCTGGAATTCAATTGTTCTGATCAGGCTTCTGAATTATGCAGTGAAGCAAACTGTAAAACATTTATCCCGTTACCACGTTTGAAATGCATGGTTGAATATCATCTATTCCATGCTGCATTTCAGGTTTCAAATCATGTTTTCCATCTAAAATAGTGACATATCCTCCTTGAATATTTTCTACTTTTTTTTTTTTATCATCATCATTATTAAATTCCTGCCATGTACCCTCAAGGGTTGTACAGGATATGATAGTACTACATGAAAAATTTACATCATTACTAACTTCCTATCTACAATTTTCCTCCAAATCAGTCTGTTACTTGTCAAGACTCCAACATTACCAGATCTTATATTTCTATCATCTAAGGCATTTTGTACTGTATCAATCCACCTATATCTTGGTTGTCGTCTGGGTCGTTTTCCTGCCAACCTGGCAGAGAACACTTGTTTTGCTAATCTTTCCACGCCCATTCTGTTTAAGTGACCATACCACCTGAGATTAGTTCTGCTAACGCATTCCTGGATGCTGACAATGTCAAGTTCTTTCCTAATATTCTCGTTTTTAATATGATATTGCCATTGATGCCATCTGTTCACGCCTCTAATCTTTCTCAGGACTCTCATATCTGCAGTCTCTAGTCTTTGGTCAAGTGTTTTACTTCTGACCCAGCTCTCAGATCCACAAGTTAAAACTGGTTTGAACACTGTCTTGTATACAGCTAATTTAGTGTTCCGACTAATTTCTCTCTTATTCCATATGAATTTATTCAATTGACTTCCTATCATACCAGCTTTGTTGATTCTGTTGTCTATTTCCATATTTAATTTACCATCTTCACTAAAAATCGTGCCTAAGTAGCTGAAATGTTTTACTTCTTCCACAGGTTCTCCATTCACAACACAGTTGACATTTTCAATGATTCTGCCTATTTTCGTTGTCTTTATCTTTTTAATGCTGACCTTCATACCATATCTATTACAGCAGTTATTCAATTTAGTTAGGGAATCTTGCAGACTTGTAGCGGATTTATTTAGAAGTATAACATCATCCGCATAAAGCAAAGAGCTGACATTAACATCTCCAATTTTGATATCCTGTTTAATACCACTTTCCTTCATAATGTGATCCATAAAGATAATGAATAACAGAGGGGATAATGTACATCCTTGTCTCACACCAGATTTAACATTAAACCATCTTCCTGTACTTCCTTCAATTCTAACTGCTGACTTACGACTCAAATAAAGACTAAGTATTGCTTGATAATGCCCCATTGACACTATAACTGTAGCGTATTGAATAGCTTCTCTCTTGGCACCTTGTCATATGCCTTTTCCAAATCGACAAAACTTAAATACAGATCTTTGTTATATTCCCATGATTTCTCCACTATTTGTCGTAAAGTGAAGATCTGATCCTGACAGCCTCTATTTGACCTGAATCCAGCTTGTTCTTCCACAATTCTTCTCAACTGTTTCTCAAGTATACTTGCATATATCTTACCAGGAACACTCAATAGGGATATACCTCTGTAATTCTCAAATTCAGTTTTATTTCCCTTTTTATATATGGGTACTAAAAGAGCTCTACTCCAATCATCTGGAATCCGTCCCTCTGTCCAGGCATTCTGAACTATGCAGTGCAGCCACTGTAAAACTTTTATACCACCATACTTCAGCATTTCTGGTCGAATATCATCTACTCCTGCTGCCTTTCCACATTTCAAGTCTTTGATGGCTTTTTCTACTTCAAGTATGGATATGTATTCCTGACTACATGCCTGGTCAGTGTTTTTTATCACTGTGCTGTCATCACTGCTTTTTTCATTTAGCAAATTTTCAAAGTAATTACTCCATACTTCAAGGATATCTTTTTCTCCCGTTTTCATTTCACCTTTATCATCTCTAACTCCTTTTACAGCACTCTTTCCTCCATTCCTAAGCTTCTTCAACAACCTCCAGAATATTTTGCCACCTTCTTGATATTTATTTTCTATGTTCTTACCAACGTCCTCCCATGACTTTTGTTTAGCTAGTTTTACACTGTGTTTAGCTTTCTTACATTTGTCTCTGTATTCTCTAAGAGCACAAGCTGACTTATTTGCCAGGAACTTTTGATATGCTTTCTTCTTTTCCTTCACTGCCTCTTAACTTCCTGTGTCCACCATGGAGTTCTAATTTTTCTACCCTTGCAGACAACTTCACCACATGCCTCTCTAGCTGAATCAATCAAGGTTTTCTTCAAGGCTTGCCATTGAATCTCCAAGGTTTGGTTCCTGTTCTCAAACTCTTTCATTTTTCCTTCAATAATCTTTATGTATTTTAGTCTACAGTTCACATCTGAGAGCTGCTCAACTTTTATTCGCTTTAAAACTTTCTTACATGTCATTCTTTTCAATATGAAATTCAATTTTATCCTGCTCAAGACTAAATAGTGATCACTTCCAATTTAAAATCCCCTGTACACTCTGGTGTCCTGCACCAGGGAGAAAACATCACTATCAACAATAATATAGTCAATGAGACTTTTCTTATTCCTTGCCTCTTCTCTCCATGTGAATTTGTGCACATTTTTATGTTGGAACATGGTGTTAGTAATAACCAATCCATGTCCTGAGCAGAAATCCAACAGGTATTTGCCATTATTATTAGCTTTGTTCTTTTTGTCAGTACTTATAAATTTAACAACCTTTCAAAGTAATTAGTTCTGTCATCCAGACTACTTTTTTCTTCAGTTTTTGTTCACCATTTATGTCTCTCTCTCTCTCTCTCTCTCTCCTCATCTTCCAAAACCATCCGGAACATTTTGATACCTTCATGATATTTATCTTCTATATTCTTCCCATGACTTTTATTTTGTATTCTCTGAGGGTACATTCTGAGTTGCCAGGAAATTTAGATATTTCTTCTTTTTTAGGACTACCTCTAAATTCTTTGTCCACTGTGAAGTTAGGATTTTTCTATCCTCACAAACAACTTTGCTATATTCTTTCCTGGCATAATCAATTAATGTTTCTTTCATATTTTCCAATGTTTGGCTCTTGTTTTCAACCTCTCATTTTATTCCCTCTTTACTCATATAATATTCATTTTTATCCTACTCAAAATTAAATGGCCATCACTTCCTATTTCAAATCCCCTATATATATACTACTGTATCCTGAACGACTCTAAACATATCACTATCAACAACAGCAGTCAACAAGACTTCTTATTTCTTCATCTTATTATTATTATTCTATGACACTTTCAAGGGCCCATTCACAGGAGGCCACTTTAAAAGAATATAATACAGAAATGAAAAAGCAAGCAAAATAGTCGAGCCAGCATGGTATGGCTATGGTGAATTTCTTGCAACATGGCACTAAACCTTTAGAACTTTTTGTTGAGACATTTCAGTGGTCTGTTATAATGGTGTTAGTTGTGAGTATACATGGGTTTTCTGGTGACTAAATCATATATACATAGTAAGCATATGTGTGCTTTCAGTGATCACACTGGTAGCGCTAACCTTGATAACGTCTCAATAACTGGAGACTGATTGATAAGATATTAAAGTACTTCTTTTACCTGTTGTACTGTGATAAGCTGTTAAACTTTTTAAAGTAATATATATGGCCTAGATATCTCAATATATGCAGAATATCTTAATTCTTCAGTTTTTATGTTATCTTTGTCATATCTGATACTTTTCACAGTACTGTTTCCTTTCTAAGCTTTTCAATAGCCTCAGAATATCTTGCCATCTTCATGATATCATCATTAATTGCCATCATCATTATCATCAAATTCCTGACATGTACCCTCAATGAGTGTACAGGATATGATAGTACTACATGAAAAATTTACATCATTACTAACTTCCTATCTACAATTTTCCTCCAAATCAATCTATTATCAGATCTTATATTTCTATCTTCTAAGGCAATTTTTACCATATCAATGCACCCATATCTTGGTCTTCCTCTGGTTCTTTTTCCTGCCAACCTGGCAGAGAACACTTGTTTTGCTAATCTTTCCTCACCCAGTCTGTTTAAGTGACTATACCATCTGAGATTAGCTCTGCTAACACATTCCTGGATGCTAACAATGTCAAGTTCATTCCTAATATCCTCATTTTTAATGATATTGCCATTGATGCCATTTGTTCACACCCCTAATCTTTCTCAGGAATCTCATATCTGCAGTCTCTAGTCTTTGGTCAAGTGTTTTACTTCTAACCAAGCTCTCAGATCCATAAGTTAAAATTGGTTTGAACACTGTCTTGTATACAGCAAATTTAGCGCTTTGACTAATTTCTCTCTTATTCAATATAAATTTATTCAGTTGACTTCATACTATACCAGCATTGTTGATTCTGTTGTCTATTTTCATATTTAATTTACCATCTTTTCTGTTGTCTATTTCCATATTTAATTTTCCATCTTCACTAAAAATTGTGCCTAAGTAGCTGAAATGTTTTACTTGTTGTATCGGTTCTCCTTCCACAATGCAGTTGATATTTTCAGTGCTTCTGCCTATTTTCATTGTCTTTGTCTTGTTATTGCTGACCTTCATACCATATCTATTACAACAGTTATTCAATTTAGTTAGGGAATCTTGCAGACTTGTAGCGGATTTATTTAGAAGTATAACATCATCCACATAAAGCTAAGAGCAGACATTAACATCTCCAATTTTGATATTAGGTTTAATACCACTTTCCTTCATAATGTGACCATATAGATAATCAGTAACAGAGGGGGTAATGTACATTCTTGTCTGACACCAGACTTAACATAAAACCATCTTCCTGTACTTTCTTCAATTCTAACTGCCGACTTACAACCAGTGGTGAGCTATAAGGGGCTCGCGCGAGCCCTTTGTTAAATTTTGCTCAAATTTGGGAGCCCCTTGTTCTTCTTGTTTACTTTTTTATTTTTTCAAAAAAAACATTTTTTTGAAACATATTAAGCGACAAACTCATATGGTAACCTAACAAAAATTAGTCTATTCAGCAGTGTATATATTATTCGGAATTATTGTTTCAACTACTCTATAACAAATGTGCCCAAGTTTGAAAATAAAATAAGCATATGCGCTATCTTTACCCGTCTCCCTTCTGGTAGCCAATCATATGGTAAAACCAGTAGCCAATCAAATGTTTTATAAAAGATTATAAAAGATTTCATTCTTATTATATTTTGATAGTTAAAAAAATGTTTTTCTTAGGTAAGATAAATTAACACAGTTGATTGTTTGCAAATATTTCATGTTTAGATCATGAAATATTTGTTTAAAAATGATAGCCTTAGCGGTTTATCGTCCTCACATTTTTTTATTGGAATTTGTACACAAGCTGTATTAATAAAAGTTTTAGTGTGAAATAAGGCTTTTTTTTTTTTTTTTTTTTTTTTTTTTTTTTTGGTCGACGATGCGAGCCCTTTGTTAAAATTTCCATAGTTCACTACTGCTTACAACTCAAATAAAGACCAAATATTGCTTGATATAATGCTCCACTGACACCATACAACTGTAGCACTTTGAACAGCTTCTCTCTGCCACCCTGTCATACACCCTTTTCCAGATCTACAAAACTTAAATATAGATCTTTGTTATATTCCAACGATTTCTCAGCTATTTGTCGTAAAGTGAAAATTTAATCCTGACAGCCTCTATTTTTTCTGAATCCAGATTGTTCTTCACTAAGTTTCCCTTTCACAATCCTTCTCAACTGTTTCTCAAGTAGACTTGCATAATCTTACCAGAAACACTCAGTATGGAAATACATCTGTAATTCTCACATTCAGTTTTATTTTCATTTTTATATATGAGTACCATGAGAGCTCTATTCCAATCTTCTGGAATCCATCCTCTGTCCAGGCTTTCTGAACTGACTTTTATAGCTCCATACTTGAGCATTTCTGGTTGAATATCATCTACGCCAAGTGACTTTCAACATTTCAGGCTTTTTATGGCTTTTTCTACTTCAAGTATGGATATGTATTCCTGATTGCATGCCTGGTCAGTGTTTTTCACCACTGTGCTGTCAGTGATTGTTTCATTCAGCATTTTTTGAAGTAATTATGCCATACTTCAAGGATGTCTTTTTCTCCAGTTTTCATGTCATCATCTCTAATTCCTTTTATAGCACTCTTTCCTCTATTTCTGAGCTTCTTCAACAACCTCTAGAATATCTTGCTGCCACCTTGATATTTAGCTTTCTTACATTTTTCTCTGTATTCTCTAAGAGCACAAGCTGACTTATTTGCCAGAAACTTCTGATAAGCTTTTTTCTTTTCCTTCACTGCTTCTTTAACTTCCATGGAGTTCTGATTTTTCTATCCTTGCAGACAACCTCAACACATGCTTCTCTGGTTGAATCAGTCAATGTTTTCTTCAGGACTTGCAACTGAATCTTCAAGGTTTGATTCCTGTTATCAAATACTTTCATTTTTTTTTCGATAATGTTTGCGTATTTTAGTCTACAGTTCAGATCTGAGAGCTGCTCAACTTTTATTCGCTTTAAAACTTTCTTACATGTTATTCTTTTCCATATGAAATTCAATTTCATCCTGCTCAAGACTAAAATAGTGATCACTTCCAATTTCAAATCCTCTGTACACTCTAGTGTCCTGCACCAGGGAGAAAACATCACTATCAACAATAATATAGTCAATGAGACTTTTCTTATACCTTGCCTCTTCTCTCCATGTGAATTTGTGCACATTTTTATGTTGGAACATGGTGTTAGTAATAACCAGTCCATGTCCTGAGCAGATATCCAATGGTATTTGCCATTATTATTAGCTTTGTTCTTTTCTCTAAATTTTCCCAAAATATTTTTGTATGTTTGACAATAATTTCCTACTCTGCTATATAGATCCCTAACAAGGACCAACTTTTCATTTTTTATGGTGTCAGCTGCTTTCTCTAAAGCCTCAAAAAATTCCTCTACTTCTACCTTAGTAGAACCTTCTGTAGGACTATAGACACAAATAAGTTTCAATGTCCAGTTCCTCATTCTGATATTTGCCCACATCACTCTACTTGAAATTGCCTGCCATTCAAGAAGATTAGCCTCATATTTAGTGTTGAATACTATGGCTACTCCTTTTCCTTGAATGTTATTGCCTGAATATAACATTTCATATTTATTGCTCAGAAAGATCTCACCAGCTTTTGCCTGTTTCAGTCACCCCTATTATGTCGATCTGGTACTTATTTAATTTGTCAGGTAGCTCCATTTCTTTGCTATTCAGGCTTCTTATGTTGATAGTACCAATCTTGAACTCTGTGATGTTGAGTTGGGGTGTGTTTCATGATTTGTTCCAGTAGCTGACTTTTTGCTGTTCACCCTAGTTCTCTGGCAAAAACAATGGGGACCTTGTTTAATCAGGTGAACCCCTGCCAGCATGAAATTCTGTCATGTTGTGCCATAATTTTATACTGTGGTTTAAGCCAATAAGAATGCAATTTGGTCGGCTAAATCCCAAATTGCCAGACCATCCTCATTCATTCAGTATCCAGGTAGATACCTAATAGGGTGCACTACGAGAAGGTGAGGATTGGACATTAGGTCAGAAGCCCTGGTTGGTTCTCTGCATTCCTTTAAAGGCTATGTAGAGGTCTCCTCTCAGTTATACAGCTTTGACCTTTAAGCACCCCATCTTCATGATATTTATGTTGGCTGAGTTTTTTTTCAAGGATAGGGAGATAAATATAATCTTCATGATATTTATCATTTTATCCTTGAAGAAAACTCAGCTAACATACCTTCTTGAGTAAATCAATCATTAATTGAGTCAGGGAGACTAAATCAAACAAATCTCTAAAATTTGGTTCTGTTTACAATTTTTTTTAATTTTTCTCAAAGTATATTTACAACTACAGTTCAATATGATTCTGAAAACTACTCAAGTTTTTATTTTCTCAGATGATATTAATTTTAATCCTGTTCATTACTAAATGGCGGCAACGCTCATATTTTTAATGTACTTTATGCTTTTGTACCCTAAACTAGTATGAATATATCATGATCAAAATAACTTTTTCCCTTTAGGTCAGCTGTTCATTTCCAACTGAAAAAATCCTCTACTTTTTACCTACTAAAACATTCTGTGGGACCAGGTATAAGCCCACATCAATCTGCTAGAAACTGTCTGCCATTCAAGAGTTTATACTTGTGTTTAGTGCTAAATATTACAGCTACATCTTCCTTTACTGATCACTACTGTCTGAATATAACATTATTATTAGGGGGAACTCCAAGGAGTCCTTAGACTCATCGAGGGAGGCCCAACATCATGTCAAGAACAACTATTCAACATTCACACAGTATCTATCATACTTCACCTTGAACTCATTTACAGTTATGGCACCCACAACAGACTCTGGCAGCTTATTCCACTCATTTACCACTCTCCAAGTAAAAAACCTAGCTCTAACACACTTGCTAACCACACTCTTACCAAGCTTCCATGGATGGCCTCTAGTCCTCCCACTACCAGTCCTATTCTCAAAAATATCTTCTGAATTAATCTTATAGAAACCCTTTAATAATTTGAATGTCTCAATCATATCACCCCTTTTCCGCCTATCAACCAATTTCTGCAGCCCACAAATCTTCAACCTGTTCTCATAAGGTTTTCATTCCATAGTCCTGCTATTATCTTGGTCACATGTCTCTGGATCCTCTCCACCTCCTCCCCATCGAAAAGAAACCCTGGTGCCCATATCTGGGCACAGTAGTCTAAATGGGGTCTTATCAAGGCTCGATACAGAGGAACGATAACCTCTTTGTCTCTGCTCATTAAAGTGTTTTTCAGCAACCAAGTGATTTGATGAGTTGATTTTGCCACTTTTGCTATGTGTTCCGTAAACTTCAACTCCCTATCCACCAACACTCCCAAATCCCTGGCATCATCAATCTCCTGGAGTACAGTTCCACCAATGTGATATACTGCTGCTAATCTTTTCACCCCAAAATGCAAAACCTTACACTTCTCCACATTAAATTGACATCAATTCTCCTTAGCCCAGTCCTCAAAACTATCCAAATCATCCTGCAAAATTTTGACATCCTGAGCATTCACTATTGCTCTACCTACCTTGATGCCTTATACTAACATTCCCATTCTGATTTGTTGTCCTTCTTATACACTCGGGCATATTATACTCATTCATGCACTCAAACTGCCTCCCTAAGTTATCACAATCAATTCACTATAGTAACACCTATAACAAACTTGCTGATGTTAACAAACTACTGAAGTGTACTAGAAAAAGACCTACTGATATAATACTATGTTAAAAGAAATTCATTAGAAGAAACTAATTATCCACTATAACAAACCATTTTTGTAGTCCCTATAAGTTTGCCATAGTGAGAGTCAACTGTATTGAAAAGTTTCTCACCTGTTTCAATATTCTTCATCTCAGTAAAAACACCAATTATATACAGACAGTATGTATGTAACTCTTCTTCTAGTTTCATCTTTTTTTTCCATTGTTGCCTCTTAAGCTAATAATGCCTATCTGAAATTCTATTAAGTCTGAGATTGAAGCTATTATAAATGTAACAAATCTTAACCATAATAATTCTGTTCAGGCCACTAAATTATGATCCTCCTGCATAATAAAATCAGAAATGAACTGGATAGTTTTTGTTTTTATAGTCAATGACCTAACATAGAAGTATCTGTGTGCAATCTGACTCAGTGTGTCTTCTTCCATTTACTAGGCGTCATGCTACTTTCTACAAGCACAAGCCAATGAAACATTAAAAAAAAATATTGGATTATGCATGTGCAGCTTATGTGATGGCTTTCTCTATGACATATATTTTTTGTTTTACAATGTATAAATATAAGGTAAGTCAGTATTAACTTACACCTTCACTATAATAATTTTCCAACAAACATTTCAGTATATTATAATGAAAACATTTTCTTTTACAGTTTACTTTTATAATATATCTTAAGAAACATTAAACTGATCACAAACAATTCATTCCATTCCATTCTTACCTGTCATTTTCGTTATCTTCTTTACAGCCTTCTTATTGCTGGATAGATTACACTCTATAATTGTTTTATCTTCTTCAACCATGGTAAGTAATCTTGAAAACTTTACTTTAAATGCTAATTAAAGAAAAAGCATTTTAAAAAATACAAAATAAGATATATATATATATATATATATATAAAATCACCAGAGCTGGACTTAAATTTCATAAAGCTCTGAGATGCAGTAAATGCATGCCCTACCAAAAGAGATTAAGATCACAATTAATTTAATAATTTTTATTTCTGGACCTTCACCTTAAATGTAATTTTTATTTTATTTAGAATGTCTGTTTCTTTATCTACTTTTCAAATTTTGAGATCATTTAAATTGTGAGAGCCCTAAGATACAACACAATTAGCTTATACAAAACTTCAACAATGATAATGTTACTAATAATTTATTTGAACACAGAGAAACGGTGAAAATTATGTATAATCCATAGATTCTATTTTTTTAAAACAAAATGCCACTCAACTTTACTGCGCTACATAAAGAAGGATTATGTTAAACTAGGTTCTCAGTAATTTATTCCATTATTGCAATAACTGTACTTTTATTAGGATTAGTCTTTTAGAGGCCTGAGTAGCTCAAAAAATGGCTGTGTTTGGTTGGAGTAACGTTTCTGAACTATAACCTTTAGTTCATTCAAAATACTAAACTAATGTAGTAGAGGCTAACAGCCCTTTTTTTGTAGGATTCACATACAAAAAAAGTTTATAATAGCAACAAGTAAATCAAAAATAGCATGGTATAGGATTAATTGATGGTTGCTCATGTAAATGTGGAAACTGTTTAACCTGAAGAGAATTACTTTGTGGGGGAAAGGATATATATTAACTGCATTATCTAGCAAATTGAGATTTTCAGCAGAAAACAATTTAGTAAATGATAAGTGATCTGGAATTAGAAGTGACAAAAATGGGGTAGATAATTCTAGTTCTAATTCAGTGAAAATTGCTGACTTCTGATGGATGAATCCAATTAGCAAAGAATTCTAACAAGCAATATATCTTCTTTGACAGTAGTCGGAAGTTTTTCCACTTCATAATACTATAAATTAAAGATACCAAGAAATTATATACTTGGTTTAATGCTTTATCCAAGTGTGTAAGCAAACAAAGTTTGCGCCTGAAGTATTTTCAGGACCGGGTCAGCTCGTATATAGAAGCTAATGACTTTACTTCACTTGCCTTAGTATCCCATAATGCAAAGCACATATCCTTATAGGTATGTATAATGCTAGGCATTATGGGAAGGGTCACTACCCGGACTGGTTTCAACCTTAATTGAGGTCTCTTCCTCAATATATTTTCCTTGACAGTAGTTGGAAGTTTTTCCACTTCGTTATACTATAAATTAAAGATACCAAGAAATTATATACTTGGTTTAATCCTTTATCTAAGTATAAGCAAACAAAGTTTGCACCTGAAGTATTTTCAGGACTGGGACAGCTCATATATAGAAGCTAATGACTTCACATCGCTCCTTATTATCCCATAATGCAAAGCACATATCCTTACAGGTATGTATAATGCTAAGCATTATGAGAAAGGTCAGTACTCAGGCTGGTTTCACCCTTTATTGAGATGTCTTTGGTGGGAGCCAGACCCGGAGGCGATACTAAGGTTGAAGTAATGCCAAAGTCATATTTCCATATACGAGTAGCCAAAAGATCACACCTTATTATTAAAATACTCTGGATTAGAGATGGTTCTTGGAAGTTTTTCCACTTGGTTATACTATAATTTAAAGATACAAAGAAATTATATACTTGTTTAATCCTTTATCCAAATGTAAGCAAACAAAGTTTGCATCTGAAGTATTTTCAGGACTGAGGCAACTCATATATAGAAGTTAATGACTTCACATCACTTGCCTTATGTACACTAGTGGCCAAAATTGTGGAAATATTTTTGAGGTTTGATGACTCATAACACCACTTTTTTTGATGTAATACCATAAAATTATATATCAATGGAAAAATAATTTAATCAAGAATGTAATGCAATAACTTTTATGAAGGATTTTTTTATTAGAACAGCAGTTATAAAGAAGAAAAGTGAAACACACAGAAAAAATGAGATATACAAAAATTCTCACAATGTGAGTTAATACTTAGTTGGGTAACCTTTAGCATTAATCATGGCCTTACAACGCCTTCCTATGGAGTGAACCAAGTTTTTTAGTTCTGCAGCTGTTATAATGTGAAACCAAGATTTAATTATTGCTTCTATTAATTGGGTTTTATTGGTGGGTTGCTTCTGACTAACAAGTTTCTTTAGTCAGCTCCATAGATTTTCGATTGGATTAAGGTCTGGGCTATTTCCAGGCCATTCCAGCAGTGGAATATGATTATCTTGAAACCACGTTTTGCACACAACAACAACAACATGACATGGAGCTGAATCCTGTTGAAATAAAAATGCTTCATTATCTTGGAAAAGATCATGTGTGGAAGGCTTCAGTTTGGGCTCAAGTATTTCATTTATGTATTTTTGGGCATTTATATTCCTATTAATCACGCAAATTCTGCCCACACCTTTTGATGTCATACAACCCCAGATTATAACACTAAGTGAGTGTCTCATGATAGGTGTAATGCAATCAGGATGCAAATCTTCTCCGATTCTTCTCCTTACGTATTTTATGCCATCACTACCAAACAGGGAAATTTTGGTCTCATCACTCCAAATAACACTGTCCCATTGTTCTGCTGTCCAGTTAACATGGGTTTTAGCCCAGTTTAATCTTTTCAACCTTTGCTTGAGAGATAAAAATGGCTTTTTTCATAGAATTCTAGCATTTAGACCAAATTCCTGCAGTCTGTGCTGAACAGTCTTTGCATTCAACTTCACATTGTATTGCGCCATTTCATCATGTATACACCCAGATAATTTTCTTCTGTCACGTAGGCACAGTCTCTCAATTCTTTTATCATCACTTGCTGTTGTGCACCTTTTCCTGCCTTTACCAGTCTGGTTTTGTAGTGACTGAGTCTCCTTATACCTCTTCAAAATTTTAGAAATGCCACCTTTGGTTAAGTTTCCACCAATTTTTTCTTCTAATTTCTTCATAACTGTAGCTTTGTTCACTTAATAGTACTATTTTATATCGTTTTCTGGGTGATCAGTCAACTCTTTGCGCCATTTCTTTAATTTTATTACGTTTTACAAGCTCACTAAATGAAAAAACACACACAAAAAAAAAAACCAACCAACTTGATAGCAATCACATAACACACTGACAAATGTCTTCCTCTCAGCTCCAATACATGACATCAATAGCTGGATCCTACTGTGACCTTATTGGCTCATTGCCAAAACAAGATGACACTTGTTTTGGCTGTCTAAACTTGATTGGCTCTCTAAACACTCATGCTCATTGGCTACATTCAAATGAAGGAAAGCTACTTCACATCAACCTAAGCAAGTTGTGCTTCTTTTTTTTTGGTTATTTGGCTATAACTTTTCATAGAATACAGATAATTGAACAAACTTTGTTGCACATTCTTGATTAAATTATCTTTCCATTGATATATAATTTTATGGTATTACACCAAAAAAAAGTGGTGTTATGAGCCATCAAACCTCAAAAATACACTTTTTCCAAAAGGTTTCCACAATTTTGGCCACTAGTGTATAGCATTATATATACCTTATAGGTATGTATACTACCCCACACCAGTTCTGACTTTTATTGAGGTCTAATCAGTGGGAGCCAAACCCAGAGGTGATAGTAAGTTGAAGTAATGCCTAAGTCATATTTTCACATACAAGTAGCCAAAAGGTGTCACTCCTTATTATTAAAATTATTGACTATATGAAAATATGACTTAGGCATTACTTCAACCTTAGTATCACTTCTGGGTCTGGCTCCCACTGAAGAGATCTCAATAAAGGTCAAAACCAGTCTGGGTAGTTACCCTTCCCATAATTCATAGCATTATACATACCCATAAGGACTGCTTTGCATTATGGGATACTAAGGCAAGTGATGTGAAGTAATTAGCTTCTATATAAGACCCCAAGATAAGACGCCTTGATAAGACCCCATCTGGACTTCTGTGCCCAGTTATAGGCACCAGGGTTTCTTCGTGATGGGGAGGAAGTGGAGAGGGTCCAGAGACGAGTGACCAAGATGATAGCAGGTCAATGGAATGAACCTTATGAGAACAGGTTGAAGATTTGTGGGTTGCAGAAATTGGTTGATAAGTGGAATAGGAGTGATATGATTGAGACATTCAAATTACTGAAGGGTTTTTATAAGATTGATCCAGAAGATATTTTTGAAAATATGACTGGTGGTGGGAGGACTAGGGGCCATGCATGGAAGCTGGGCAAGAGCGTGGTTGACAAGGGTGTTAGAGCTAGGTTCTTTACTTGGAGAGTGGTGAATGAGTGGAATAAGCTTCCAGAATCTGTTGTGCATGCTACGACCGTGAATGAGTTCAAGGCAAGGTATGATAGATACTGTGTGAATGTTGAATAGTTGTTCTTAACATGATGTTAGGGCCTCCCTCGATGAGTCTGTCGACTCCTTGGAGTTTCCCGGAACAATAATAATAATAATAATAATATATATGAGTTGCCCAAGTCCTGAAAATACTTCAGGTGCAAACTTTGTTTGCTTATACTTAGATAAAAGATTATACCAAGTTATAATTTCTTGGAATCCTTAATTTATATTCCTTGTATGTTAAACACACATTATGGTTAAGCACAAGAATTAAAATCTATGGTGATTCTATGATAACAAAGACAAGCAATATGCTTTGTAGATCACAAGCATGTCTGCCTAAAACTGAATTACATGATTTACATGGTTAGTTAGTAGCTATTTATAAGAAAAGAAGTTACAGAAATTCTGGGTTTATTTAAAAGATTGCAAGAGGATTCTCTGGAACTCATTTTAGTTGCTAATCAAAATTAAAATACATAATTTCATTAATATAGTGCCCAGTTTGACAATGAGAAATCCATTGTCAGAGTAATGTCAGTTAACTGGATTTTGTGGAATCAACATCCACAAAGACCTATATATTACATTAATATTCCTACTATGTGTGTGGGCTGAGGACTAGATAATTTGAAAACCTTGCTCTAAAGATCAACACGAAACTTTAAATAATATTAGGCCTTTAATAAGCAGAGCAGTCATCTTGGATTACCAAGAAATTTATCTATCACCTAAAGACATTCATAAACATTCATGCCATGGGAGGACTCAAATGTGCAATGTGTTGATTGGAGAGCAGGTCTGCAATCTACTCTATCAACCAGGTCAGCAATTAATAAATTCATGTAACCATGGGATCATACTGTTAAAACTGGAGTTATTTAAAAGATTGCATGAAGATTTTAATTTATGGGATCACATTGTTAATAACTGGAAATCATTTGGTGGTGATCATATCCATCTAAATATATATATATATATATATATATATTTTGGTTCCATATGTTGAGTAAATTGAGCTGAGCAGTTAGCATATCTGATCTTCAGCCACAAGGTGCAGGTTCAAATCCTGTTGCAGGCATGGATATTTGTGATCATCTTTAGGTGGAAGATGAATAATCACTTCATGCGAGATTACCAACCTGCTTATTAGAGGCATGAAGTAGCTTGAAAACATTCCATTTTTGGTCTCTAGAGCAGCGTTCCAGATTATGTAAAAATATAATAATAAAAAAGAAAGAAATACAAAAAATATAAAAATTAATAATAAAAAATCCACAGTCCACTCAAGTTAGAATATACTACCCATCCATACAATCCTTTATGGATGGGAGCTACATTTAAAAAGGCCATATAATCAATAATGTTTTTAAAGGATTCAGAAACGAAATGAACATACTATATTTATAGAAGTGTTAAAAGCATTCCAATTAATAATTATGGGGGGGTTTACATTAACTAGAGAGGGAATGTTTACATTAAAGTTTAATTTGGAATGCTATATTATTATTATTATTATTATTATTATTATAAGACACTTCCAGGGAGTTACGAAGCCATCAAGGGAGGCCACACATCATTCACATTATATGTCATACCTTCTCTTGAATTCATTCATTCATGTTATCTGCACTTGCAATCTCTAGAGACAACCATTCTAGTCACACACTATTCTATGAGAGAAAAATCTAGCTCACACCCCTTTCTTAATTGCATTCATTCATTTATTCTCAACTTCCATAGATATTCTCTTGTCTTTTTCCACCCACCCTAAAATGAAAAATTCCATCTGCTGATACGACCCATTCCAACTTTTGAATGGGTCGTATCCTGTGTACGACCCATTCAAAAGTTTGTAGGTCTCTATCATATCAATGTCCGAAAGTGTCTACAGTCCACAAATTCTCAGTCTCCTCATAATCTATGAGTGTGCAAAGTTCACAAATTTTCAATGTCTCCTCTTTTGCACCCACTTTTTGTATCATCTCAGAAACCAGAAGATCAGTCTGTACACAACAGTTCCAGATGATGATGATATATCAAAGCTTTGTAAAGAGGCAAAAAGGACTCCCTTATCCTTACATATCAAGGTTCATTTCAGCATTATTCTCTGAGTTGGTTATGTAGTAAAACCCCTGAACTTCAACTTGTTATTTATTAAAACTCCAAGATCGCTAGCCCAGTCAGTTTCTTGTAGCATAATCCTACCAATATAATAAACCATTAGTTATCTCATTACACAAGCACATAATTTTACATTTACTAACATTAAATTGACTGTCATTTTCACATGACCACAATTCTAGTTTATTGAAATCATTCTGTAAGTGTGGCATTCTGTTTTTCTGTAAGTTGGATTCCTGATTTTCCTGTTTATCTTTGCATCATCAGCAAATAGCTGTACACCGTTAAATCCTTCCCAATATCATTAATGTGAAGACTGAATAACAGTGGATCAATGATGGATCCCTGGAGTACACCACTGGTCACCTCAAATCTTGTAGACTCACATCCCCATACACCACTTTTTGATATGTCAGTCAGCCAGCCTCTTATTCAGACTATTAATTTATAATCCAATCCCATATCCTCCAACTTGTGCAACAGTCTTTAATGCTGCATTGTATCAAAAGCCTTAGCAAAGTCAAAAAGCGTCACGGTGTATCCATTCCCCTTATCTAACTCAACCCTGATATTATTATAAAATGTGAGCAAGTTACTCAAACATGACCTTCCCTTAGTAAACCTATGCTGCTCATTGCAAAGTATAAATTCTCTGCCAACCCATTTCTGTATACAATTTCTTACTAACTTTTCCAAAATCTTTGCCCACCACTCCAGACATATTGATAGATCAACAAACAGACACATCAGCCTTTGTACCACCCTTGTACAATAGAATTATCATACATTCTTTCCACTCCTGTGGAATCTTCTATGTGCTGAGAATCAAATTATACAGCCAGTTCAGATTCTAAAAGAACACTTTTAGAATCTGAGCTGATACTGCAAAATTCATATTCAGGTTATGCAACAGCACTAGTATCTCCCTCCCATACACCTCAGTTTCTTTCTCCAATGCAGAGGTAGTACTAAACTCAATGCTGCATACACCGGGTTAATAGCAGTTTTTAGCATGCAACCATGGAAGGAGAATTAAGACTATGATGATGGGGAGGAGTTTCGAAAATGATAACTACGGATATAAGTGTTCAGAAATTAACTGGGAGACATTGTTTAATGGAAGTGACACTAATATAAATATATAAGTAACAATAAGGGATACCATAATAATAACATTGTATAAGTTTATTCTGAGAAATAAATCTGGAGTGGTCTGGCAGAATAATAATATTCTCAAAGAAATACATTGTAAGAGGAAGCTATAAAAAGAGGATACCTCTGATAAATCAATGTTAATTATGACAGATATAAGAACAAATAGCATTGCCAAAGTGTTTCTTAAAGAATGTAAAGCAGAATTTGAATTACATTATAGCTTACTAGAAATGTTAAATGTTGAAAGTTTTTCCACTTTGTTATACTATAAATTAAAGATGCCAAGAAATTATATTCTTGGTTTAATCCTTTATCAAGTGAAGAAAACAAAGTCTGCAAGTGAAGTCACTTCACAACTGGGCTACTTGTATGTAGAAGCTAATGACTTCACATCAATTGCCTTAGTATTCCATAATGCAATGCACGTATTCTTATGGATATGTATAATGCTTTAAATTATGGAAAGGGCTACTTCAGATAATTTGGAAAATATGGAAAATGAGGTCTCATCAGTGGGAGCCAGGCTGATGAAGTCATCAGCCTCTATATTACAAGTAGCCCAGTCGTGAAGTGACTTCACAAGAAAACTTAGTTTGTTTACACTTGGATAAAGAATTAAACCAAGTTATTATAAGCAAACAAAGTTTGCACGTGAAGTCAGTTCACGACTGGGCTACTTTTATATAGAGGCTGATGACTTCACATCAATTGCCTTAGTATCCCATAATGCAATGCACATATCCTTACAGACATGTATAATGCTATGCATTATGGAAAGAGCCACTATCCAGACTGGTTGACCCAGACCCAGAAGTGATACCAAGGTTGAATAATGCAGAAGCCATATTTCCATAAACAAATAGCTAAGAAGTGTCACACCTTATTACTAAAATACTCTGGATTAGAGATAGGTACTGAAATTTTTTTCACTTGGTTATACAGGTATCCCTTGCTTAATGCAGTTTTGCTTAACATGCCGAAATTAATTGCGGCAATCCCTTGATATATGAGGCGAGAGTTTTGATTAACGTGCCTTTAACCCTGCGGAGCTCTCATCTGATCAGACAGATACATGCAAAATGTTTATTATAAATATTCTTACACAATTCAGTGTATAACTTGGAGGTCATGAGTAGCTGTGCAATCATATGTTAAGAGTGATATTCCAAACTGTTTTTTTTCTGTCAGTTTGGTTTAACACGTTATGTAAAGGTTTGTGATATTTGACAGTAAATTGTATCTGAGCGATACCGCGACTTCCGATGTCAGTATAGTATGCTTTAGTTGTTTTTTTTTTTTAATATCAATAATTTTTATATCAAATTATTGATATAAAAATTATTTTTATATCAATAATTTCTAGATTGTAACTGAAAATAAATAAACCATCATGTATTACTGAAATAGAGAGCCAAAGGCTTATTTATCATACATGTCCTCTAGGAGATATGCTTTACATTATGGAAAATACTAAGGAAAGTGATCTGGAGCTTACTCCATCTTTACTACGAGTTGCCCATAAGGTGGCTTATGCTTGCATCCGGCGAAACTTTTAGTTTCTATATATTCGGCAATGAAATAATGTTGGATTCAATATCCACTTAATTTGTATCATCATGTATTATATTTGCAGTGTTTTTCTTTATGTTTTATTGCTTATTTGATGAGATCTGGAGAGTCATTTTGCTTGTTATCGTAGAATTTATGCCGATAAGAAACAAAACTAAAACTGTTCAAACGATTCTTGATAACTTCTTTTGATAAAAGAATTGCAGTAAATAATGTAGGGACAAGTATTTATTAAACATTTACTTTGCATTTATTTTTTATCATTCCTAAAAGAGTACTATATAAAACGAATTATTAATACAGTAATCGATCATGGACGAATTGTAATTTTTACCATTGATTATTAGATTTGATTAACGCGATTTTGATATATGCGGTAACATTGAAGGATTAATTAACCACGTTAATCGAGGGATACTTGTACTATAAATTAAAGATGCCAAGAAATTATATTCTTGGTTTTATCCTTTATCCAAGTGTAAGAATATGTGTATATCCTTACACTTGGATAAAGGATAAAACCAAAAATATAATTTGCATTATGGGACACTAAGGCAACTGATGTGATGCAATTGACATGCAAATTTTGTTTGCTTACACTTGGATAAAGGATGAAACCAAGAGCTTGGCATCTTTAATTTATAGTATAACCAAGTGGAAAAACTTTCGATATTTATCTCTAATCCAGAGTATTTTAGTAATAAGGTGACAAATTTTGACTACTTGTATATGGATATATGACTTCTGTATTACTTCAACCTTGGTATCACTTCTGCGTCTGGCTGCCACTGATGAGACCTCAATAAATATTGAAACTGGTTTGGGTAGTGGCTGTTCCTATAATGTAAAGCATTATACATGTCTGTAAGGATGTGTGCATTGCATTATGGGATATTAAAGGAATTGATGTGAAGTTATTAGCTTCTATATACAAGTAGTCCAGTTGTGAAGTGACTTTCACATGCAGACTGTTTGCTTGCAGTTGGATAAAGGATTAAACCAATAATATAACCTTTTGGCATCTTTAATTTATAGAAATGCTAAAATTAACCCTAAAACATTGAGTTATGTAAAAAAGGGTAACAATAATAACCTAACCATTATAAAATATAAAAACTTTATAAGCAAATTACTCCACGCATAAAATAAATATCTAACAATTTTAAAATGATATTTATTTATTATAGCAATGTATATCAATTAACTCATTTAGGGTAAGCAAATTATATACTAATCATAATAACCTGGTGAAAACAATGTTGCAATGCATGGTTGTCTGCAATAATTGTTGAAGTTAAGATTACAGTTTGATTTACACCAAACAGTAAATAAGAATGAATTTGATATACTGTCTGGATCTTCAGTCCCACCCTCCCCAATGCTATATTTTTTTTAAATAAAAAAAAGGGTAAGACATTTCCAGAAAAAATTTATTTACAGTTGAGTAACTTCAAACTAGCATAATTAGCAAGATCCTTTTTTTTTTGTCTTCATCATTTTTCAACATACCAATAATGCTGACAGCAAAAGAATGCATTATGATCGTTCATCAGGTCATAGATTTTCTTAAAACAAATACTTGATGATTGAATTTTGGCAGGACTTTGATGAATTTTAGTACACAGAGGAAACAAAAATATCAATCAGTCTTGACTGGACAATATGATTTGTCATTTCTGTAAAATGAGGTTTATGTGTATGCCAATATCTTGAAATTGTTCATCTATTATTGTTTATGGTAATGAACAATAATACCTATTATTGTTCATTACTAATTGAATTTGTAGGTTCATTAACATAATAGGTATTACCGAAATAAAAATTATAAAAAAAAAACAATTTTTTTATAATATATTAACAAATGATACAATTGTAATGGACAAAAGATCTAAAGTCCTATTTTAGCACCCTCTAATGTTGTGAAAAAAAAAAAAAAGAAAATAAAGAAAAAAACTACAGCTATGTAGGAGTTGCTCTTTAAGATAACAGTCTCATAAATTTTTGGCAAACTAATGCAACCAACATTTGTTCAGGTTAGGAGAATTCTTCATAGCTATGGCTGACTCAAAACAGAAGTCGTTACAGATCCGAAAGATTATTTTTTGAGTTAGCCATGGCTATGAAGAATCCTCCTAACCTGAACAAATATCGATTGCATTAATTTGCCAAAAATTTGGGAGACTATTACCTTAAAAGCAATTCCCACACAGCTATAATTTTTTTTTTTTTTTACAACATTAGAGGGTGCCAAAATATGACTTTAGATCTTTTGCCCATTACAATTGCATTGTTTCATTTATTCACTGTCGCATATGTCTCAGCTTCCTTATACAAGTTGCCCCAGTCCTGAAAATACTTCAGGTGCAAACTTTGTTTGCTTACACTTGGATAAAGGATTAAACCAAGTATATAATTTCTTATATACCTTTTGGCAACTTGTATAGGAAAATATGACTTCTGCATTACTTCAACCTTAGTATCACCTCTGGGTCTGACTCCCACTGAAGAGACCTCAATAAAGGTTGAAACTGGTTGGAAGCTTGGATGATGAATGGCAATGCTCTAGCTCATGAATTTAACTGAGGCATGGCTGTTGCTGTTACGCCCCAGATGAAATATGAGTGGACCGGTGGTGGGGTGAGCCTATTACTAGGGGAACAATACTGAATTTGGATCCTCCGGGTCGCTCATTATTGAATGATCCCACGAGTTTTTGGAGAGGCAATCCTGCACTTAAACACGAAAACCAGTCTGGGTAGTGACCCTTCCCATAATGCACAGCATTATACATGTCTGCAAGGAGATGTGCTTTGCATTATGGGATACTAAGACAAGTGATGTGAGGTCTTATCTTCCTTATACAAGTTGCTCCAGTCCTGAAAATACTTCAAACGCAAACTTTGTTTGCTTATACTTGGAATAAAGGATTAAGCCAAGTATATTATTTCTTGGTATCTTCAATTTTTAGAGGAAGATCAAGATCTTGGAGGTGGGCTGATATAGTAAGAAGAGCCTTCAAAGACAAATATAGGATCTGATAACATTGGCATCTTGACAGCTAACAGATTAATTCAGAAGAAAATTGTTGATAGCACATTAGTAATAATGTAAACTTTTTCACATAGTATTGTCATATCCTGTACACCCCCCCCCCCTTTACCCAACAGTACATATATACCAGGAATTTGATTATATTTATGTGGACGAATATCATTTATTAGAGATTGATGATGAGTGATTTTTAATCTTGTATTAGAACAAATATATCTTTACACTGTGATTTAATAATGAAGATTATTTTAAATTATACCTGACAAGAAATCACATTCTTGTTTAATCCTTAATTCATACATATAAATTAAGGATTAAACAAGAATGTTTAATCCTTAATTTATTGCATGTGAGGCATCTTCACAACCAGGTTACTTGTACGTAGAGGCTATTGACTTTGCATTTATTGCCTAAGTATCCCATAATGCAAAGTTCACTTCCTTGAAGACCTATATATTTCTTTACATCGCAGGAAGGATCACTACCTATACTAATTTCAATATTTATTTATGTTAACCAAAAGGTTGAAAGTGGTCTAGGTAGTGATCTTTCCATAATGAATAGCAATATACAGGTCTGAAAGAAAGTGCATTATGGGATACTAAGGCAAGTGGTGTGAACTCATTATCCTCTATAACAAGTAGTCTAGTTGTGAAGATACTTCACATGCAAATATTGTTTGCTTACACTTGGGTAATGATTAAACAAAAAATGTAATTTCTCTTGACGTATAATTTACTTTGTAACCAAATGAAAAAGCTTCTTACAAATACAAAAGATTATTTTAAATCTCTGTCAGTTTTGGTATTTAAAAAAAAAAAATCATCACCAATATATCATCATTGAGTCCAGAGATCGCTGATTATGCCAATGGCCAATCCGTCTGACCTTCCATATTGGTAATTTTGACAATGATGATTGAAAAGCATTTACACATGTAACAGAACACTCTTCTGATTCTTCTTGGTCTTTGTCATCAATATAGCAATCAATAAATATGAAACAAACATAAATGATCAATTATCAGTATAATTCACATATTTCAATATACTTTTTTTTTTCTTCCTTAGTCTTTTTTCCTCTCAATTGTTGATTTTATTTTTCCAGCGATTTCATTATTTAAAATCCTGGTTGGCAGAGTGGTTATCGTATCTGCTCTCCAGCCAAAAGGCTGTGAGTTCGAATCCCACCATGGGCATGGATATTTGTGATTGTCTGTGAAAATACCAGTGGTGGTGGTCGGAGGTAGATGGCGTTGGTGTAGATGATGAAAGTAGTTGCGGTTCGTTGTGATTGGTGGATTGAGTGGTGGAGACGGAGAGCTATAGAGTAGGTGCCCTCTCGATGAGTCTTTGGACTCCCTGGAGGTGTAAAAACATAATAATAATAATAAAAAAATAAATCACAAACCAGTTTAAAGGCATCCAATTACATTTAAACAGATACTTCTGGAGGCATTAATATTACAATCAAAGTTCATTTATAAGCAATTTAATATCACTAATGATATGCTGAATGTATACTGCTGAGACAAGAGAAACTATTGGAAAATATAAATGGTGTTAGACATATTTACTGTATGTAAAAGTGATCAGTGGATAATAAGTGTTTTTTTTTGTCATATAAATGTATAACACATTTTTGTATACATGGTTTGCTGTTTTGATAATGAATGTAATAATATTCAGCAAAATTATCAAGATGAATAAATTATCTCATTAATAACCCACAAATTAAAAACATATTGTGTTACCTCATTAATTCACTCACAATAAAATCCTGCAGTATAAGCATACTGTGTGCAGAAATCACTGACTGACAAAGTATCCTTTGCCTAAATCATTACATAAATTCCCAAGAGTAATACATAATGCATGGTAAATTCAGATAAAAATTTATCTGACCAATTCTAATCATGACAGCACCAGAGTATACAGGATATCTGTTACTGGCTCTCCAATCTTCCTTGATAACTGAAATGCACAAATACAAACAACAGATTAAATTTCATATAACTGAATTTTATATATACTATTACATATAAATTCTGATCTATGTAAATGAAATTATATAAAATAGTAGTTCAAATTGTCCATCAGCACCAAAACCAAATCTTAGTTTGTCTCCATAATTGATCACTATACCAAAATTCATCAAAATCTAACAGATGATTTAAGAGGCATCCTGAGCTGCCTTTACCATACAGTGGGTAAAAATAGCCATATTTTTATCCATTGTGTGCCATGTATTCTGTTACCGGTCGCTCCCCTCCCCTCTGCTCCTAAATTAAAGATGTTTATGATATTCCATAACACTCACTGTGAATAACAAATGATCAATCATCTGCATTCTGTCAATATTTTCCACTGAGAGCCAGGGTTTCCATTGCTTGGTTTCTCAATATACTCCTACGAATTCAAGATGTATTTTTCTGTATCAAAGATCATTTTCATCTGCAGTATGTTCTCAGTTGAATATCTTCGGAGAGTTACTGACTGGTCCATGATATTTTAGCGTGCTGCTTAAGAAAGATATTTCAGTTACCTGTATTTAGCCTAAGTGTTTTCAATTTAAAAAAAAAAAAAAAGCTATCTTAATTATTTCTATTCTACTTAATTTCTTTGTCGCATTTACCATCTGATGCTATGAGAATTCCCAAACTATTATTACGAGTTTTTTCCCTGAGGAGGGGGGGGGGTATCTTTTACTTCAGTTTCCCTCCTTTTAATCATCGCTATTAAAGTAAACAGCCTAGTGTTAGTTGTGGTGTTGATTTCATTTGCGAAGTGTCTTTGAAGAGATAATCCGGACACGTAACTAATAGGGTGTAAACTTACAACATACGAAAGACTTAAAATTCTTGCGCTGGGTGTTGGTACCAATACAAAACATATCGATTCGATAGAGTGAAGTGTACTTTTTGTAAACTTAATGTATTAAGCAAGGATCTGTATCACATTCTCTTTAGAAAATATTTATATAGTCAAAGAGACAATTCCTGCTTATATCTTACCTCATACACAATTTGGTAAAACAAAATTATATAAAAAAATATATCCATTTTTTTTCCACTACATTTTAAATGTAGTGGAAACATCTCAGAGAAGAATAATACGTGCAGTCAACAATGTACAAATTAGACTTAATCAGTGAGATATAACCATTTAAGAAACATAAAACCAATAAATATGCGTATAAAAATTACGTTAAACACGTAACATTGTTATTGTTGTCATCAACAGCTTTGCAAAATATGTACACACAAAACACCGTTTTCTCCGCATGGGGCTCTCAAGTGCAACGATGTGCAGACGATTCAGTGATCCTATTGTACCTACTACGAAGCATCCATTTCTAAGTCTCATTTTGGGCCCCATAAATCATTCAAGGAGTTTTTTTTTATTTTTTTTATTGTCGAATCAACTGAATTTTTTGATAAAAACCATAAATAATTGTAGATAAATTATATTTTTCCATTTTATTTCCGGTTTCATGGGAATCCTATTCATAAAAGTTATATTCCTTTAAGTCCGAAAAAGTTGATATCGACGATATTCCTCCTGCAGAAGGAACATCAATTGATTATGAAAAGCTTAGGAAGCAACATAAGAATCTGCAATTTTATTTATTTATTTATTCATATGGAGTTTCCTCCCTTTTCTCCCCGTCCCTATTGGGGCGAGTTGAGCCCCCTCATGGGGGGGTAAATATTTATGGCTGTTAGTGCATTCAGGTAGCAGTAAGCATCGTGAAGAAACTGTAAAAGGAGAAAATGTTGTGAAGGGTATATGAAAAGCAAGCATGGCCACCATAATCATCATTTACTTAAGTATAAAGAGCTAATAAGCTTCATTTCGGCAATGAAAACATTACTTAAATTAAGGGGATATTAAATCCCACATAGTTTTAAAACCGAATAAGAAACTCAAAGATTGGAATCAGAGAGTTTCTTGCCGAATATAGTAAACTATAAAGTATCGGCGACCACTGGCGTGAGCAAATGCAAGTGACCCTAGCACGTAGTGCAATAACTTAATGGTTGCACCTGTTTGGAAACTCGTATCGCAGAGTATATAAGTTCTTTTCGCTATACACTTTGGTATTAGGTCTAGCTACTCACTGATGAAGCCTCAAAAAAGGCTGAAACCGGTCTGGGTAGACCTCCTTACCATAATGTAATAACAGCATACATTTCCTAGGAAATGTGTTTTTACATTATGGAAAATACCTAAGAATAGCGATCAGAATTTACCGAATTTGCTGCGAGTCTTCCGGTATTGCACTACGTGCTAGGGTCACTTGCATTTGCTCACGCCAGTGGTCGCCGATACTTTATAGTTTACTATATTCGGCAAGAAACTCTCTGATTCCAATCTTTGAGTTTCTTATTCGGTTTTAAAACTATGCGGGATTTAATATCCCCTTAATTTAAGTAATCATCATTTATTTATTTACGAATATGGATATAGGGATATATGCATTATGTTGACAAAAGTATTTGGACATAGTAGAGCATTCAGGATTTAATCTTTTTGGGGGGGGGGGGGAGCGGCGTGTTGAGTAGACAATTTGAGAATACACACTATGCATCACATACGACTTATGACTGAGCACCTGCAATGATCGCTAATTCATAAGTAGTTAGAAGTAGAAGACATGACACAACATAAATAAAATATAAAAAAATTATTAATTAGGAAAAGATTTTTTGAAATTTTTCTAGTGTTTTTCCTTTTTCTTTGGGAGGGGGGGGGCCTTTCCCCACCTCCTCTGCATGCACCACTATTTAGAGACCTTACGTGCAGTGGCGTAGCTGGGGGGGGGGGGGGGGGCGGTCCTCCCCGCGTGGCATTTTTCACGTGAGACAAAATTTTATTTTTCGACGATTCTTTTATTTATGTTCAAAAAAAAAAAAAATCAGCTAACGCCTTTTTATTCCCGTATATACGGGAGTAGGCGAGGCCATTTAGCCCTATCTAACTTTTTGGAGACTGAGTGGGCAGTTCAATCTCCACTGGTACCCAATCAGAGACAGATGGCCCAAGGCTATCACTAATTAAGCGGTACGCAGTGAAGAGAGACGGCTCAAATGTGCCGCCATCTCGTGGTCACTAACCCTAACACAACATATTTAATGTCTGAAATAATGTGGGTTCTACGGTCGATTTTCTTGAGTTTACAGGACGAAAAACCCGAGTTTCCGGGAGGAAAAACCTGCTTGCCCGTGCCAGAGATCGACTAACTCGGGAACCGGTCGAAAAAAGGCTTAGAAAAATTTCCTCTAGTCACCGACTAGACTCGAAACCAAGACTTCCTTCGTGCGGCCTAGCGCAGTGGTGTGCAAACGCCACATCCACTGAGCTACACAGGCTCTTGTTTATTTATGTTAACTTAGTAATTTTTTTTATTACTTAATTAATAATTAGTTTTTAACAACTATACTTACAACCAAAATAAACATAGTGTTTTAATTTATTTCCCTATACGTCGTTTTGACTTTTTGTAGTATTTTTGGTGTATATTGAGAGGAGTGGCAAACTCAGGAACCGCTCCAGGTGGTAAAAGCTCTAGCTACACCACTGCTTACATGCCATGCAAATTTCGGATATTCAGGGAATGTCTGCATAAGTCTGATAATAAAAGATGGGATGTGCTGCATGCTTTGCGCTGTACTCGATGTCAAGATGACACGTTCAGCTAACTGAGGCACTTCCAATGTGGGATGGTAACCAGATGTCACATCGGTGGTCTTTCTGTCCGTGACGTTGCTACCAGTCTAAATATACAAAAATCCATAGTTGCTTATGTCAATCGTATATAGAAAGCTGATGGTGCTACTACAGCAGAAAACGCCCTGGAAAGCCAGAGACACTCACCAACCGAGATCGACGAGCTCTGTCTCGAAATGTTCATATCATCAGCAGAGAACCTCACAATCAACCAGGAAAATACTGCAGGTACATCTGTCAGCACTACTACAAACAAGCCACGCATCACAACCCCATCAATGCCAAACGACGTGTCTTTCACACCATCCCTGGATTGTAGATGATTGGAAAAGGGTTCTGTGGAGTGAAAAATCATCCTTCCAAATGTTTCACTCTGATGGTCGTGTTCGCATTTAAAGAATGAATCTGGCAGAACTGCATCATTCCAACTGTTAAATTTCGTGGGAGCACGGTAATGCTATAGGGATGTCTCAGTTGGATCAGGCTAGGTCCATTGGTGGACGTGCCTGAAACAATGACATCTGATGGCTACCTAGACAACTTCATGCTTCCGACGCTGTAGAAGCACTTCAGCAGTAACCCTTGCACGTTTCAGCAAGACAATTCTCTATGCCATACTGCATTGCGTGTCCCAGACTGGTTTCTACAAAACAACGCTGATGTGCTGGACCGGCAGATTCCGGGTCCAGATCTCAACCCCCAACGAAAATTCTAGGACGAATTAGAACCGGAATTCTCTCCAAACCGCATCAGCAAAGGGGGGGGGGACTTTGCATGAGTAATGGAAGAATGTTCCTGTTGCGACGTATCAGAAATTGATTGAAAGCAGGTCCTGAAGGTAGTGTAAAATTATTTATATTTATTTTTACTTAATTATTTTTATTATTTAACGAATGGTTGTCTACTGCGCCATTATAATATTTTTCTTATTTAATTTATAACGTAGTTGCTTGAGCTAGTTCAAACTGTCTGTAAGCTTCAATTTCTAATTCATGCATACAAACTCGCAATTAATCTTAATCCTTTAGTCCTTAACTTAGTTTTACTCCCCATCTCTCAAGGCTGTAAATATGGTCTTGCACGGCTTGAATTGTAGACTTAGGAAAAGCCTCTGGCTGGAGCTAAGTCCTTAATCTATTTTGCCATATTTCACTTGAATTGATCCTTAAAAATTTATTATTTTTTTATCGACTGCACCATTAAGGATCACGTAAAGGAATTGTTGTTCCTTCCCTTACATACAAGAGAAATATTCAGCTAAGCACAAAATTAACTCGCAATTTTACTCAATCTCTGGTAACTCCAGGACCGGCTCTACCGACGGTGCAAGACGTGCATTTGCACTGGGCGGAAAAGTTGGCATAAACAATACGAAAAATCAGGGAGAAGGGGCTACAAAATATGCTACTGTACGGGGCGACAAAATTCCTAGGGACGGCCGTGAGTAACTCCTATTAATTAATCAGTCAGTCTTGGCTATTACTACTCTTAGGTCACACAGGTTCGGTATTTTTATGAGATCTGCATTGGCTAAACAAGATCAGACACGCTATTAACAAAAACAATATGTTTATTCTTACTGAGCCAAATTATATACAACATTCAAACAACATATATCACGTGTCTGGTTCTAACTAAGACAACAAGAGTACACTGAAGATAATACTTCTCACGTGTCTAACTCTCCACAAAAGCAATAAAGCATTTCGGTTAAGCTTTAAGTCAAAGTAATCATAATCACACATAATCTTTCAGACACTTAGATGATATTTAACACACTTAACTTTCTCTAACGGGGAGCTTAAGGGTCAAAGCTATATAACTGAGAGGAGACCTCCACATAGCCTTTAAAGGAATGCGGAGAACCGACCAGGGCTTCTGACCTAATGTCCAATCCTCACCTTCTCGTGGTGCACCCTGTTGGGTATCTACTTGGATACTGAACGAACGGGGATGGGCTGGAAATTTGGGATTTAGCCGACCAAATTGCATTCTTATTGGTTAAACCAAAATCAAAAATGATGGTACAACATGACAAAATTTCATGCCTGCTGGGGCGTCGCCCGGTTAAACAAGGCTCCCCCCCGTTGTTTTCGCCAGGGAACCAGGGCGAACAGCGAAAAGTCAGCTACTGGAACAAATCTGAAAACAAACCCCAACTCAACATCACCAGAGTTAAAGATTGGTACTATCAACGTAAGAAGCCTGAATGGCAAAGAAATGGAGCTAGCTGAGGAATTGGATAAGTACCAGATCGACATAATAGGGGTGACTGAAACAAAAAAGACCAAAACTGGTGAGATATTTCTGAGCAATAAATACAAAATGTTATATTCAGGCAATGACAATCAAGGAAAAGAAGGAGTAGCCAAAGTATTCAACACAAAATACGAGGCTAATCTTCTTGAATGGCAGTCAGTCTCAAGTAGAGTAATGTGGGCAAATATGAGAATGGGGAACTGGACAATGAGACTTATTTGTGCCTATGGTCCCACAGAAGGTTCTACTAAGGTAGAAGTGGAGGAATTTTTTGAGGCTTTAGAAAAAGTAACTGACACAATGAAAAAGGTAAAGTTGGTCCTTGTTGGGGATCTAAATAGCAGTGTAGGAAATGATTGTGAGATATACAAAAATATTTTGGGAAAATATGGAGAAAAGAGCAAAGCTAATAATAATGGCAAATATCTGTTAGATTTCTGCTCAGGACATGGACTGGTTATTACTAACACCATGTTCCAACATAAACATGTGCACAAATTCACATGGAGAGAAGAGGCTAGGAATAAGAAAAGTCTCATTGACTATGTTATTGTTGATAGTGATGTTTTCTCCCTGGTGTAGGACGAGAGAAGAGGCTAGGAATAAGAAAAGTCTCATTGACTGTGTTATTGTTGATAGTGATGTTTTCTCCCTGGTGCAGGACACCAGAGTGTACAGTGGATTTCAAATTGGAAGTGATCACTATTTAGTCTTAAACAGGATAAAATTGAAGTTCATATTGAAAAGTATAACATGTAAGAAAGTTTTAAAGCGAATAAAAGTTGAGCAGCTCTCAGATGTGAACTGTAGACTAAAATACAGAAAGATTATTGAAAAGAAAATGAAAGAGTTTGAGAATAGGAACCAAACCTAGGAGATTCAGTGGCAAGCCTTCAAGAACACACTGATTGATTCAGCCAGAGAGGCATGTGGTGAGGTTGCCTGCAAGGATAGAAAAATCAGAACTCCCTGGTGGACACAGGAAGTTAAAGAGGCAGTGAAGGAAAAGAAGAAAGCATATCAAAAGTTCCTGGCAAATAAGTCAGCTTTTACTCTTACAGAATACAGAGACAAATGTAAGAAAGCTAAACAGTGTGTATAACTAGATAAACAAAAGTCATGGGAGGACTTTGGCAAGAATATAGAAAATAAATATCAAGAAGGTGGCAAAATATTCTGGAGGTTGTTGAAGCTTAGGAACGGAGGAAAGAGTGCTGTAAAAGGAGTTAGAGATGACAACGGTGACAAGAAAACAGGAGATAAAGATATCCTTGAAGTATGGAGTAATTACTTTGAAAAACTGCTAAATGAAACAAGCAGTGATGACAGTACAGTGATAAAAAAACACTGACCAGGCTTGCAGTCAGGAATACATATCCATACTTGAAGTAGAAAAAGCCATCAAACGCTTGAAATGTGGAAAGGCAGCAGGAGTAGATGATATTCGACCAGAAATGCTGAAGTGTGGTGGTATAAAAGTCTTACAGTGGCTGCACTGCATAGTTCAGAAAGCCTGGACAGAGGGACGAATTCCCGATGATTGGAGTAGAGCTCTCATAGTACCCATATATAAAAAGTGAAATAAAACTGAATGTGAGAATTACAGAGGTATTTCCCTACTGAGCGTTCCTGGCAAGATCTATGCAAGTATACTTGAGAAATGGTTGAGAAGAATTGTGTAAGAAAAGCTTGGTGAAGAACAAGCTGGATTCAGGCCAAATAGAGGCTGTCAGAATCAGATCTTCACTTTACGACAAATAGTCGAGAAAGCATGGGAATATAACAAAGATCTGTATTTAAGTTTTGTCGATTTTGGAAAAGGCATATGATAAGATGCCAAGAGAGAAGCTATTCAATACGCTGCAGTTATATGGTGTTAATGGGGCATTATATCAAGCAATACTTAGTCTTTATTTGACTTGTAAGTCAGCAGTTAGAATTGAAGGAAGTACAGGAAGATTGTTTAATGTTAAATCTGGTGTGAGACAAGGATGTACATTATCCCCTCTGTTATTCATTATCTATATGGACCACATTATGAAGGAAAGCGGTATTAAACCTGATATCAAAATTGGAGATGTTAATGTCAGCTCTTTGCTTTATGTATTTGATGTTATACTTCTAAATAAATCCGCTACAAGTCTGCAAGATTCTCTGACTAAATTGAATAGCTGTTGTAATAGATATGGTATGACGGTCAGCAATAAAAAGGCAAAGACAATGAAAATAGGCAGAATCATTTAAAATGTCAACTGTGTTGTGAATGGAGACCCTGTGGAACAAGTAAAACATTTCAGCTACTTAGGTGCAATTTTTACTGAAGATGGTAAATTAAATATAGAAATAGACAACAGAATCAGCAAAGCTGGTATGGTGGGAAGTCAATTGAATAAATTCATATGGAATAAGAGAGAAATTAGTCGGAACACTAAATTAGCTGTATACAAGACAGTGTTCAAACCAGTTTTAACTTATTGTTCTGAGAGCTGGGTCAGAAGTAAAACACTTGACCAAAGACTAGAGACTGCAGATATGAGAGTCGTGAGAAAGATTAGAAGCGTGAACAGATGGCATCAATGGCAATATCATATTAAAAATGAGGATATTAGGAAAGAACTTGACATTGTCAGCATCCAGGAATGCGTTAGCAGAGCTAATCTCAGGTGGTATGGTCACTTAAATAGAATGGGAGAGGAAAGATTAGCAAAACAAGTGTTCTCTGCAAGGTTGGCAGGAAAACGACCCAGAGGAAGACCAAGATATAGGTGGATTGATACGGAAATTCTCTCACGTTGTAAACAATAAAAGGCAAAACTTAAACCACATTCATTCTTAGCATTACATATCATAAGCAAATCTGTAGATCTTTGTATTCTACTCTCACACTCAAACTAAAACACAACTTTCCGGTTCTTTCTAACACCTTCTATACCACTAGATGACGGAACCAACATTTTTCGTTTGAACTTCACAATCTAGGATATTACATGAAACATTCTACTTAAATCTTTCTAGTTCATTTCACAGTCATTGATCCTCAAGGCTTACGGGAACATTCCGCTTCTTCCCAGCTAACTTTCCACTGAGCACTAGAACACGGCTGCGATAATTCAGCACACAAGTAGATCATCGGAGAATCTCTCGGTGAGTTATCTTGAAAAGGCCAACTCTGCTACTAGAGAACTTCTCATCTTCGTCGGAACTGCCATTCGCGGGAACGCGACTCTCCCCGTCCTCGGAAAGGCATGGCACATGAACAAACTTCGAAACGAGAGGCCCCTAGCCACTAAATATGTATTTTACATCATTCTCCCGACCTTAGTCCTTCTTCTCTAAAATCCCCCGGATTTACTGAGGGGTTTCTCCGTCACCCACGCTATCGCTGGGTTTTGGCGGGAAAATTCATAATCCGGTATAGTTCGCCCACCATTTTTAGATCCCTTCTTGGATTTGTGCCAAGAATAGTCGATTCATGCTGAAGGGGAGAAAGAAATGAAGGATGTACGAATTGGTCGCCAACATGCGAAATCACGTGCTTTCTTGTCTGTCGCTGTACTAGCTTGATTTTTGTTGTTCTCTTTTTGCATTATTTTTTTATTATTAATTTGTATGGTGGATCCAGTACAGTCACAAGTTCTATTGTTACACG